>NW_027495884.1:0-223661 GCF_021521415.1 Bidens hawaiensis
TCTTCCTTTCTTCTTCTTCCTTCTCTTCTCAGTATTGAATAAACCCCCAATATTGAATAAATATTTTTTATGTCTCGATTGATCATTCAATTTATATTAAAATTGTGTAATCTGTGGTTTCAATTGTTATTGGTAAATATATTCCTTTTGTAACAACTTCTATTGCTAAATTATTTTTAACGTTTAAATACTTTTAATGGTGATCTTGTAAGTTAGCCCATTGAGTCATGCCATAGTAATGCGATTCATGGAGGGCTGCTGATGTAATTCCTTTTGATAAAGTCAATCAGAAAAACTATTACAGGGAAGATGGGGAGAAAGATGTGGCAAGTAATCTTAGTGGTGACACCGTCATGGCTAGGAGCACCCTTTTTATTGGTTCCTCAACATTCACTTTCGGTAGGGTGACTTCATAGTTCGTTCTTCTCCAGTTTACTAAAGTGTATTTTGTTTTAATGGGAACTTGGCTGCATGTGCATCCTATTCAGGGCTGAGATGGATAATGAGGTTCATTGCTTTGGCGGTTCTAGCTCATGTATGTGATCTGATCTATTTAAGTTATTTATGTTAACAATTTATTCCATGTATTTGGAAACGGGTCAATTTGGGTTGCACCTAATTGGTGACGGTCAAATGGGTAAACACATAATTAGCTACAGAAATGAAATGAGTCGAACCAATAAATAGTCAACAAACATGTTTTAAGTGTTTACAATGTTCTAAATAGTTTACAAACAAATTTATTTGATTATTTTAAGAATTTATTAATGTTATATTCAGTAAGTTAATAATTACAAAATTTTATAGAAACAACCAATATTGACAGGTTGGCCCAACCTAAGGCTATTTACAAGCCAAACCGAACTGAGCTTGGGTAAGCTCAAGCTTTAAACATGCAAGCTTGGTTCGACCCCGGCTCAAATGTGACAATCAGTAATATATTGAATGTTTAGTGATGTTTCTCATTAATTCTTTTTTTATAAGTATGGATTTCAATTTGTATGATATTACAACATTTTCACTTTTTTGCACGAACTGGCTCTTTGCAAAAATATTGCCAAACGGATTCAATGTAGCTTACCATTTTGGATTTCAGTTTGTTGTTTTCATATGGGATTTGACTTTTGTTGGTCTTTATAGATTTGTTTTTAAGACCGCTGGTCTTTGTAGATGATTAGAAGGAGCCGAAGAATTTCTTCTAGACCTAAGTTTTGTTTGGTTTAGTTTTTTTTCCGTTTTTTTTTGCTCAATGGATCTCCGTATTGTTCAATTTATTCAGTCTCTTCAAGTTTATTCCCAAGTTTATTCTTCTATTTCATCAGGTTCTTTGTTTTATGGTTTCTTTTTCTTGATTTAGGAACAATAATTGTTTATGAATCTTTTTTGTTTGGTTAAATTTATTGTTTATGTTTTTAACTTACATTTTTCTAAGTACGTTTCATTTATCTTTATTTTAAGTTTTTTTTTCCTATTTTATTTTTTTCAGCTATATTTTTACTCTTATATTTTAATTTTAAATTTCAAGTGTAATATTTTGGGTTTATGTTATGGTCCTTTGTGCAAAAGTTGTTATGTGGTGGATCGACAAAAAATATATCTTGTATATATTTGAGGGTTTGGATTCGGTGTGTAAATATTTTTGGGGTTTAACTTTGTAAATATTTTCAGAGTTCGAGAGCTGAGAGTGTAAAATCGTTTAAAATTTAATATATTTTGACCCTATCACGAGATAAGCTGACACTATAAATGCGGCCAACCCAAAATATCCTTTATTTAATACTTTCACTTTAACTTTCAATCTCTCTCAAATACTTTCTCTTTCTACGTTATCCTATCCACCGCCTTTTTCCCTTCAAACCCTAAAATCAAAACATTTATGCTTGTTTCTTTGTGATTACACTTGATAATTATCAAAGATGGACCCTTCTCCTATGGTAATCTATCTTTCTTGCTGGAATCTTACTTGTCTAACTCTCTATTACCATATGCAGAGGGAAACCAGGTTCAATAGCCGGATAGAGTAAGAAAACAACTAAATAGAAATGAGTACTTGCTACGGGTGAAGGAGTAAAGAGTTTCAATAAAAAATATCCTTAATGCGACTGCGGGAAGGCTGTTCCTGCTACATTTCGCTGGGGAAGAAAGAAGGAATTGAGTCTTTTCACATTATCACAGAAAAAGGGGATTGCCTCTTAGTCAATTTTGACTGGAAAAAGACCCGGAACCCCATACCCTCTCATTCACTTACTATAGGCCGAGGAGCGTAGATTCATCTTACTTTTTATAAATGGAAAAAGAGACATAAGTCACGCATTCGAGCAAGAGCCTTTGCCTTTCTTCGCTGCACTTGATAATTATCAAAGATGGACCCTTCTCCCTTCTCCTATGGTAATCTATCTTTCTTGCTGGAATCTTACTTGAATCTTGTTCTTGTCTTTAACAGTTTCCATCATAACTGTTCAAGATCAGAAGGGTTCTTGTACGCTGTTGTTTGGTGTTATAGAAGATAAAGTCTTATCATCGCTATCAAGATGGAATGTTGTATTGATCTAATTGAGCTTTTGTGTTATTTTGTGAAGTTTTTGGATTTTTGGTTATTATTGGACCTATTTAGGATTAATTGACCCTTGTAAAGAGTTTGAATGTGTATGAGGACTGCCCAGAAACTTATATCAGGGTTGTATGAACCCAAAAAGGAGAAATGGAAGATTTGGACTAAGTGTGATATTTGATTCGAGTTCAGTTTGAATCGAATCGAAAGTTTAAGCCATTCGAATCGAATTCAAACTCGATTTGAATCAAACATGACCAACTAAAAAATTTCTCAAAGGCAAAAGGAAACGAATCGAAGTGATAAACCAATTCACTTCCCCCATCAAAGGTACATCTTTTTGGACCTCCACCTTCACCTCATCAATTCACATCCAAACCACTTTACAAACCATTCCAACCTCAACCCAACCTATTACCCTACCCTTAACCATAACTACATATTTACCTACCCAAACCATCACTATGCCAACCCAAACAACCATTCAATCAACCTTATCCATTACAACTCCCTCAACCACCAAAAGCCCTATCATATCGGCCATTTCCCTGTCAAGTGGAAAATCAAGGAGATCTCCAGTATTTCGGGATCCTATCCTCGATAGGATTCATGCTCTAAAAGAATCAAATGAAAAGAGGGTGAAACGGGAACACATGTTCATCAAGTTGACAAAGATCAACAGACTGTTAATGAGAGGGTCGTGAAGGAGAGAGATGAGCTTGTTGCTCGAGTTTTTCAGCTGGAGCACGATAGGGAGGTTGATCGAGCCCTGATTGAGAGCCAAATACTTTGAATTGAAATCCAGCAAAAACCGGTGGACAATCAACAACAAATGGCAAGTCAAGAGTCTTGTTGAACGCTGAACGTCATGATGACGTTATTAGACTTCAATCAAGGGTCACACATCTTGAAACTGATCTTCTTTCTCCTTCAAACTTTTCTCAAAAACTGTGGAGGGAGCTAGAATCAAGTATTGGTCGAGCGTTGATTGAATGTGAGACTCTTGACTCACGTGTTCGTTTGTTAGAGGGTGATTCCAGTTTTTCAAGTAATGCGGGTACCCTAATTGGTGAGGATGTGGATCTCAAATCAATGATTGAGCGATTGGAGAGAGAAACTGAAGAACAAAGAAGCCTCAACAACGATCAAGACCTTATCAATGAGGGTCTTGTTAATCGGTATCTTGCTGCAACGGAGGTTATACGAATGACCGACGATGATGTTGAGGAGTTGAGAAATCGTCTGATAGAGATGTTTGAGAAATCGTCTGATGGAGATGTTCAGAGGATGGGTACAGGGTGGAGAGCAAGGTGCTGAGCAAAGCAAGAAGAAACGATCTACTCTTGCTAACCTTGTTGCTGATGCTAGAAGGTTTGGAGATTAAATCAGTTTAGATGGGATTGTGTTTGGATCTTCAAAGAAGGATGCGAATGGTAGCCGTGTTAGTTATGATGGTGATGAACGGATAACAGTTATTGGAACAATTGTGAGCACAAGTGCTGTTGGTACTACTGATGCAAGTACCAGTCAAGTTGCTGGAGCTAAAACTACATTTGTGATGGCTAAATCAGTCACACAAGTAATTGCTCCAGCTATTGGAGAAAATGTTTATTCAAGGTGATGACGATGATGGTGACGAGTCTGAAGATTATGACTCTAATGATGATGCCGAGGGTGATGATGAAAGTTATGATGAGAATGATGATCCTCATGATAGTTACGATGAGCCGCGGAATGATAGTCGTGATGGTGATGATGATGAAAGTATTGATGGTGCCACTAATGGAAATAAAGCGAGTCAATAAAAAGAGGACTCGCCAAGGGACGTGGCTGATGATCCCGCATGAAAAGTTAGAGACGCAGATGCTGCTCTGGAGGTTGAGATCTCCGAAGTCTTTAATGTTGATTCTTTTGCAGGTACCGACTCTATTGTTCAAGAAGCCGTTAAGATGATATCAACTACTCATTGAACCCCGAAACTCCAATTCATGTTGAGCAAACGGATCAATCTCAAGGGCCAGAAACATTGATGGCTTTTCCAGGTGGTGAATATTCTCAACAACCAAAAAGAAAAATGAAGAAACTGCACTACATCACCAAGGTTGCAAGTCTTAGAGATCATCTCTATCCGTATCACGATGACTCCCCAATCCTCTACTGCAAGTGACACCCGTCCAACAAGACATGGGCGATCCGACATGCCAATGGAGACTTGACATACATGTACTACACGGATATGGACACCCTATCTGAGCTAGACATGAACTTCTTTACACGATTTGTTGGTCCATGTGTAGATGGGAACGAGGTTCGAGGCTGGTTCAAGAGATTCCTGACCAAGGATTAGAAGAAAGACTACCATAATTTTAAACTCAAGGGTAAGTCTTACCATCGCTGAACTGAGGGTGATCAACGGGAAGGAAGAAGAAGGCCTGGCAATACAAGACCCACAAAGATAGGAGGCCGATATATCATAGGGAACCTTTCAAGCCCAACATCTTCCATGATTTCATTTGATGGGAGATCGACAACAAAACCAAAGAGGTTGTCATCCATTGTGAACGGACGCATTTCCTCTTATTTGACGAGCATGGACTGGCTGCTCTTGGCAAAGAAGATTTGTTGAAGCTATACAACTCCCCCATGGGCACTGTTGAAGATGTTCGTCGAGACAAATCCGATCACTTAGTTGAGAAGTTCAACAGGTTCGTACACTTCCTTGTTCACAATTAACTATATGAATACGACGAAGGCTTCGACTAAGAGACCGACTGAAGGCAAGAGCCAATGGATTAAATATTAAAGACTAGAGGGAGATTGTAGGGTCTTGTTTTGTATTATAGTCTTTTGTATTTACTTTAACTATTCATGATGTATGTTAGTTAGCTTGTTGGTTTTGTTATTTGTATGTTTGGGCCCGGGACCTTGTAATGTTGAGCCCATTGGGCCGTTCATAATGAATAGGAAGCATGGCATAGTGAAGCATGGCCATGCATTCCATAAAATTTTTTCAAAAATCTTCTTACCTATTCTCCTCTTCTCTCCTCTCCTCTCCTCATACCTTTCTATTTTTGGTAATAGGCTAAACACCACAAAATCCGAGATCTTGGTTAACCATTAGTAATTTTCGCTAGCTAGTGGTCTAGATTGATCCAAGAACTCTAGTTTTTTGTTGTTTGATTCATTATAAATACCTACATATTACACCTTCGTTACCCCATTTTTCGTTCGTCTACTAGCACTCATTCGCTGGCTCTTATTGTCTCAATGAATTATTGATTCACCAAGGTATATCTATATTAACGTATATTTGATAGATTAATTTGTATCCGATTCTTGTATTCATATGTAACCGTGATCATGTCGACTTTCATTTCGTGTTGATTACGCATTAAATTTCCATTGCTTTTATATTAATAAACTGTTTAATTTATCAACTAATTATTTTCGAACCGAGATTATTTGATTATAAAATTTTGATTGATCATGTGACATTTCGGGTTTTTCGTTTCCTTCTTATTTGTAATCATTACCCGACTGGGGTTCGGGTTCGGGTATTTTATCAATAAATCGTGCAATTGTGTTTAGTATCTTATTTGTTTATTTATTTATTTGATTTTAACTATGATTCATGTACAAAATTAACCCCTCAACTAATTTTAAGTCACTTTTGAACCATCCACCATAGAACGAGGACCAATTAGCAAATATTATTCAAATTCTTTTCTTCCTTCTTCTTCCTCTCCCACCACCGACGACGCACCCCCCCCCCCCTTATCTTGGACCAAAAGTTTCGGACTTATTGACGAAATTAATATTACCATATCATTCATTACCTTAATTGCTTCCTACTGGCACCCTAATTATAGAAAACAATTGGAAATTACAACTAATTGATTCGCAATTACAACCATAACGAACCGCGGCTCAAATCCTCTTTATAACACTATAAATACTCGTTTACAATTCAATTAAAACCTACCACACAACCTCTGCACCACTGGACCCTAAACCCTAACCTAAATTCAGTTTACAAGGCCGTCAAGAACCTGTTCGATATCAAACTAGGGCTGCGACCATCTACTCATGGTTCTCCCTCAATTCAGTAACAAACAAGATAATTATAAGTTGCATTCAAATTGTTTTTGCCCAACAAACATTAATCCCAACTCAATTTAACCAATCTACGAATGATTTGGATATTTTAAACCCTAGGGTTTGTTTCTTGAATGAGGGTTTTCTGGTTAACTGGTTTATATAAACAAACTAATATCTATAACAAATCAACACGCCAGCCCAATGGCTGGTGCGTGAGCTGTTAACACCATGGAACCGGTCCAGGCGCGGGTTCGAGCCCCCTGGACCCGATTTTGCAATTTATTTTTTTTAAGACTTTTAATCAATTTCTTGTATATTAATACATGTTATAACAGTTAATAAACATAAATTTAATATACCGAACCTCTAGACTTGTCGTTTTCTTCATAAAATCTTTTATATATGTATGAATATATATATATATATTATATATATATATATATATATGTGTGTATATGTAATGATAACTCGCTTAATAACCCAAAATTTTTGTTCATTATAAAGACTTTATGACTTTATGTAGATATTAATGTATTAAATATCTATTTTATTAATGTAAAGGAAGCAAACATAAAATAATAATAATAATATAACAACAACAACAATAAGGATAATCACGTTAATGATAATAATCACAACAACCATAATAAAATGACAATAAGATTAATAACCTCATAGAGACCCAAGATTCATCTTATTATTTTTTGTCATTTATATTTAACTCACTTTATCGTTAACAACTAGGATTAATTGTCGGCAAATCTCGAGGAACTTGACCGTTTTCATCCTAGCCTTTTCTTTTATTATCCCGTCCTCGTTTATCCTACTCTACAAGGTAAGTAAATTCACATCCCCTTTTTTTACCATTTTAAGTTTTGGGGGCGTTATGCGTTCACAATCAAATATGTTACAGATTTTCACTACGGTTCCAATATATGCGATTATTGAAATTGCTCGATTAGTTGATATGTGTAAATGTGGCTATGTGTTTACTTTTGTTGTGGTGGTTGGTATCTCATCCTCGTCCTCATCCTCATCCTTATTAGTGTGATCATACGTCGTCGGAGTAAACCGTTATTAATGCGATTCGGTTGAAAAGGCAACTTTTATTTATTGTTTACAAGTTGTAGTAATTTATGATTATCACATGGAATTGTCATTTTATTATTATATATACTTAAAAACCGTGGTTTACTTGCTCAGCTTTATGTTGACAAAAATATATATTTCACTCATGACGCAGGTAGCTTTATCGGATGAATCAAGTATTGGAAGTTAGATGAGACCTTAGATTGCTTTGATGATTGAAGAAAACACTTATTTTATGTTATTTATGTTTTGAATATTTAGTTGTAGCTGTATTTCTTTGTGACAATGATTGTGTTTTTGAACGTTGATATATGAATGAATAATTTAGATATTGACACGTGTATTTTACTTAGTATCTTCTGAGCTATGATACAATCAATTTCGCGCCCCGGCATATTCCGCTGTAGGTTGGGGTATGAAAGATTAGTATCAGATCCGAAGGCTATAAGATAGGAGGTTAGACGTAACGACCTAGTAGCATGCTTAGGGTCCCTATATGTGTTCCTATACGTGCACCCTACTTCTTTAAATTTTTCTACATAGCTTAGCATAGTTATATTGTTCACCATATACAATTGTTCACAAAAGCACACACCTAATACGAGGCTATGCCTCACTCTCAAAATTATTTTCAAAACTTTAGGACGATTTTTTTTTTAAATGGGAAATTCCTTAAGAAATCCGGCCTTTTCACTCCCCTCTCCTTGAGGAAGATTCGAGTGACGGATATGTAGTAAACTGTAAGAGTGACACACTTTTTTACCGAACACTTGACACCAAGGCTTGCGAGCCTAAGGAAGTGCAATACGCATAAATCTCAATCAACCGCGAGACCCGGTTGCCTTCCTGGAGTGTTCGGTTACGGTGTGAAACTTATTAAGCCAAAGCATATCACACCAAACGAAACTGAATCTACTACCCTCATTGTATCAAATGTGGTCATGTGACGATCACACTCTTAAATTATAAACCGAATTCGCTGTGATACGTGGCTAAACTCGGTTTTTCCGTATTGTGTTTTGTTGAGTCGATGGGAGAACTATGTAAATACGGGGTGATTCCCGAATTACTTCAACCGTCTACCTCAACACCCCCTCAGTTTGATTTTATATGATTTTATTTGAGTTTTCAATGTTTTTCATTTTGTTGGAAGGGCCCATGGTGGTTCATGAAGCCCTAACTAACAAATGAACCCATGTATTTTGATTTAAGTTATGATGTTATTATATATTGATTTTTCTCAAATGTTAAAGATGATAAAATGTTATATAATCAAGTCTCATAAGTAATGAAATTCTCAACCTCAAACACAATCCCAACCTGAATGCACGATTACTATATTTACTTTGATTTTGAATACATACTTGATGTGCCATGTAGTAAATTATCTAAGCCATTCACGATAGAGATAACCAACGGTAGTTCGATCACTATTGACTCCGTCATATGAAATTGCACAATTACTCTCAATGGGCAAAAGTTCTCTATCGACCTTATTCCTATGCAAATGGGTAGCTTCGACATTATCATTGGTATGGATTGGCTCTCTCTCCACCATGTCGAAATTTTATGTTTCCAGAAACTCATTCGAATCCCTATAAATGGTGGCGTGATTCAAAACGTTCTTGGAGAAAGACCCTTCTCAAAGCTAAACCTCATGTCGTGCCTCGAAGCCCAACTTACTTACGTAAGAAGTATGTCGCCTTCTTAGTCAACATCAACACAAAATCCGATTAAGAAAAGAAACTTTCCGACATCCCGATTGTCCAAGACTTCCCCGAAGTCTTTCCCGAAGACGTTTCCGGACTCCCTCCCATTCGTCAAGTGGAGTTCGGTATCGATCTTCTACCGGGAGCAAACCCCGTAGCCAAAGCACCTTACCGCGTTGCACCTTCTGAGATGCAAGAACTCTCTAACCAAATCCAAGAACTCACGGGAAAGGGTTTTATTCACCCGAGTTTGTCTCCATAGGGCGCACCCGTCTTGTTTGTTAAGAAGAAAGACGGTACTCTTCGTATGTGTATCGATTATCATGAGCTCAACAAGCTTACTATCAAGAATCGTTTTCCCATTCCGCGTATTGATGATCTTTTCGATCAACTCCAAGGAGCCACATGTTTCTCTAATATTGATCTCCGTTCGATTTATCACCAACTCCGTGTCCACGAAGATGTCGTACCCAAGACCGCCTTCCGTACTCGTTATGGCCACTTTGAGTTCCGAGGTATGCCTTTTGGGTTGACTAATGCTCCTGCCGTTTTCATGTACCTTATGAATCGTGTTTGTAAACCCTACCTCGACAATTTTGTGATTGTTTTCATCGATGATATCTTGATATACTCTAAATCCGAAACCGAGCACAAAGACCATTTTCACGCCATTCTCGACTTGTTACGAAAGAACAACTTTACACCAAGTTCCCCAGATGTGAATTTTTGCTAAAGCAAGTTCAATTCTTGGGCCACATCGTTAACGACAAGGGTTTTCACGTTGATCCCGCTAAAATTGAGGCCGTTAAAAATTGGATGACCCTGTCCTCTCCAACGGAGGTTCGTTCATTTCTTGGTTTAGCGGGGTCTTACCGTCGTTTTATCCGCAACTTTTCGAAGATTGCTTCACCCTTTACCGCACTAACCCAGAAAGGGAAAGTTTACGAATGGGGTTCCGACCAAGAAGAAGCGTTTCAAACTCTCAAGGACATGCTTTGCAATGCTCCAATCTTTGCTCTTCCCGAAGGCAACGATGATTTTGTTGTCTTTTGTGACGCTTCTATTAAAGGTCTCGGTTGTGTTCTTATGCAACGAGATAAGGTCATTGCTTACGCTTCGTGTCAACTCAAGGTGCATGAGAAAAATTACACGACTCACGACGTCGAAATTGGTGCGGTCTTGTTTGCCTTGAAAATATGGAGACACTACCTTTATGGCACGAAATGTGTGGTCTTCACAGACCATAAAAGTTTACAACACATCTTCGACCATAAGGACCTCAATATGACACAAAGACGATGGGCCGAATTGTTACGTGATTATGATTGCGAAATTCACTACCACCCTGGGAAAGCGAATGTTGTGGTTGACGCTCTTAGTCGTAAGAGTCATGTTAAATCCGTCTTGCTCCACTGTGTCACCATCCAATCTGACCTCCAATACCGCATCTTCGACGCACAACACGTCTCTGGCGCCGAACTCCAACTTGAAACCACACGTAATGGCTTACTCTATTCTTTGGATCGATTATGGATTCCCGATCGTGACAGTCTTCGCATGTTCATCCTCGATGAAGCTCATAAGTCACGATACTCTATTCATCCTGGTGCGGATAAAATGTATGCCGATCTTCGTACCATGTTTTGGTGGCCGGAAATGAAGAAAGATATCGCGGTGTATGTATCTAAATGCCTCACTTGATCTAAGGTTAAAGCCGAGCATCAAAAGCCGTTTGGTTTGCTCGAGCGACCTCCGATCCCTGTTTGGAAATGGGAAGACATAGCCATGGATTTCGTTACTAAACTCCCCACTTCTCAAAGTCGCAATGATAGTATTTGGGTGATTGTTGATCGTTTGACCAAGTCAGCTCACTTCATACCATTTCGAGAAAAATCCTCCGTAAGCGAATTAGCCCGACTCTATGTCAAGAAAATCATTTTCCGCCATGGAACGCCTTTGACCATTATTTCTGATCGTGATGCTCGGTTTACCTTTCATTTTTGGAGATTGTTGCAAACCGCCTTGGGTACCCGTATGGATCTATGCACCGCTTATCACCTGCAAACCGATGGTCAATCTGAGAGAACAATTCAAACTCTCGAAGATATGCTCCGCTCTTGCATACTAGACTTTGGTGGAAATTGGGATACTCACTTACCACTTGTAGAGTTCTCCAACAATAATAGTTTCCACACTAGTATTGACATGGCACCATTTGAAGCTCTCTACGGCCGAAAGTGTCGTTCCCCGATTTGTTGGAACGAGGTTGGTGAATCGCAAATCACCGTCCCGAACTTTTTCAAGAAACTTCCAATCGAATCGCTCTTATTCGTCAAAATCTTCTTCCCGCTCGTAGCCGTCAAAAGAGCTACGCCGATAAACGCCGTAAACCTCTCGAGTTCAATGTGGGTGATCGTGTTCCCCTTAAAGTATCACTATGGAAAGGGGTAGTTCGTTTTGGCAACAGGAACAAATTATCTCCTCGTTTTGTTGGCCCGTTTGAGATCGTTGAAAGGGTTGGTAAAGTTGCGTACCGTCTTAATCTCCCCTAAGAGCTCTCCATTGTTCATCCAACTTTTCATGTTTCCAATCTCAAGAAGTGCTTAGCCGAGGGGAATCTCCACATACCCCTCAATGAAGTACAAGTTGATGATCTATGCGTGCTATCGAGAAACTCGTTGAAATCGTGGATCATATGGACAAAGAGACCAAGCGTAGTCGTATTCCGCTTGTCAAATTTCGTTAGGAATATAAATGTGGTCCTGAGTTCACTTGGGAACGTAAAGACCAAATGGAGTCCAAGTACCCGCACCTCTTCATTACGGCTTAATCTCTAATTTCGGGATGAAATTTCCAAAAGTAGGGAATGTTGTGACATTTCGGGTTTTTCGTTTCGTTCTTATTTGCAATCATTACCCGACCCGGGTTCGGGTATTTTATCAATAAATCGCGCAATTGTGTTTAGTATCTTATTTGTTTATTTATTTATTTATTTTATTTTAACTATGATTCATGTACAAAATTAACCCCTAACTAATATTACTAAAATTCTTTTCTTCCTTCTTCTTCCTCTCCCACCACCGACGACGCACTCCCCCTGTCTTGGACCTTAATTTTCGGACTTATTGACGAAATTAATATTACCATATCATTCCTTACCTTTATCGCTTCCTACCGACACCCTAATTATAGAAAACAATTGGCAATTGACAACTAATTGATTCGCAGTTACAACCATAACGAACCGCGGCTCAAATCCTCTTCATAACACTATAAATACTCGTTTACAATTCAATTAAAGGCTACCACACAACCTCTTCACCACTGCGACCCTAAACCCTAACCTAAATTCAGTTTACAAGGCCGTCAAGAACCTGTTCGATATCAAACTAGGGCCGCAACCATCTACTCCTGGTTCTCCCTCAATTCAGTAACATACAAAGTAATTATAAGGTGCATTCAAATCGTTTTTGCTCAACAAACATTAACCCCAACTCAATTTAATCAATCTATGAACGATTGGGACATTTTAAATCCTAGGGTTTATTTGTTGAATGAGGATTTTCTGGTTAACTGGTTTTATATAAACAAACTGATATCTAAAACAAATCAACACACCAGCCCAATGGCTGGTGCGTGAGCTGTTAACACCCTGGAACCGGTCCAGGCGCGGGTTCGATCCCCTGGACACGGTTTTTGCTATTTATTTTTTTAAGACTTTTAATCAATTACTTGTATATTAATACATGTTATAACAGTTAATAAACGTAAATTTAATATACTGAACCTCTAGACTTGTCGTTTTCTTCATAAAATCTTTTATATATGTATGAATATATATATATATGTGTGTGTGTGTGTGTAATGATAACTGCTTAATAACTCAAAGTTTTTGTTCATTATAAAGATTTTATTACTTTATGTAGATATTAATGTATTAAATATCTATTTTATTAATGTAACGGAAGCAAACATAAAATAATAATAATAATAATAATAACAATAATGATAATCACGTTAATGATAATAATCACAACCATAATAAAATGACAATAAGATTAATAACCTCATCGAGACCCAAGATCTGTCTTATTATTTTTTGTCATTTATATTTAACTCACTTTATCGTTAACAACTAGGATTAATTGTCGGCAAATCTCGAGGAGCTTGACCGTTTTTATCCTAACTTTTTCTTTTATTTCGTACTAGTTTATCCTACTCTATAAGGTAAGTAAATTCACATCCCTTTTTTTTTACCATTTTAAGTTTTGGGGGCGTTATACGTTCACAATTAAATGTGTTATAGATTTTCACTACGGTTCCAATATATGCGATTATTGAAATTGCTCGATTAGTTGATACGTGTAAATATGACTATGTGTTTACTTTTGTTGTGGTGGTTGGTATCTCATCCTCATCCTCATTAGTATGATCATACGCCGTCGGAGTAAACCGTTATCAATGCGATTCGGTTGAAAAGACAACTTTTATTTATTGTTTACTAGTTGTAGTAATTTACGATTATCGCATGGAATTGTCATTTTATTATTATATATACTTAAAAACTGTGGTTTACTTGCTCAACTTTATGTTGACAAAAATATATATTTTCACGCATGACGCTGGTAGCTTTATCGGATGAATCAATTATTCGAAGTTAGATGCGACCTTTAGTTGCTTTGATGATTGAAGAAAACACTTATTTTATGTTATTTATGTTTTGAATATTTAATTGTAGCTGTATTTCTTTTGTGACAATGATTGTGTTTTTGAACGTTGATATATGAATGAATAATTTAGATATTGACACGTGTATTTTACTTAGTGTCTTCTGAGCTATGATACAATCAATGTCGCACCCCAGCATGTTCTGCCGTAAGTTGGGGTGTGATAGATCACCACCAAAACCAAACAACAAGTACAATTAATCAATGACTTTGTCCGGATGATAAGTGAACTAGCCTCAAAGTTCACTAGTTTAGACTTCACAAATGTACTGTGAGATAGTATTTAGAGTTTCGGTGTAACGCCTATAGATATGTTTATTTCTACATATGTAACTCTATTGAATGGAATGAGGACAGTTCATTGTTCATCATCTTTAAAAATCGTGTGTACAAACTTCCCCAAGGCAGGATGAGAATGTGAAACGGAAAAAGGGGCATAACAAAACCCTAGGCTCTGATACCATGTAGAACTCATGTGGAGCACCGTCAGCTGCCACCGAAGAACGCCATTTGACCATGATCACAAACCTCCGGTTTGACACACAGCCACACGATCACAATCATCATGTGTCAAATTGTTGTTTTTCTTGTTTCATTGGGATACCAATCATGCATATACTTCCGGGGACAATGAACCAAAACTACCGGACGCCGCTGACTTGTATCACTTCGGGATCACTACTTTGAAGAATATGGATTATGCGTTTTTATCAGTAATCATAGCACATGTTTGTACACCAAAATGACTTGATATTACCTTATGTAACTTTATGTAACCAAAAACAACGAATGACAAAGCCAGTTGAAGTACTTTTCGTTACTAACACAGAACACAAAAATGATAAAGCAACTCATATCCATGGGCTTACCAAGGCAATAACCATAACTAGAACGTGTCTTGCACAACAAAGTAACTTATTATACCTATGTAATATAAAACAATTTAATTAGTTGCACATTAAAATGCCGATTAAGGTATTACTCATCAGTGACGCATATCTTGTACGCTAAAATGACTTGTTTATGACGATTTATTCCATGCACACTATTGAGTTTTGATTTTATTTAAAAAGAAACTACTTAACTTGAATTGGCTTTTTTTAATTCACTTGTTTGTTGCACATACATATGGATTCTAATTTCTAGACGCATATAGCCCCCATTTTATTATTTGAGAAATCCATTTTTTTAATCTGCTCCAACTAACATGTGCCAGACGAGAGGGTAATGTAACTAAAATAGATAAAAGAAATTAACAAGAACAAGAAGAGTTACTCACCGTATTTCTTTGAAGAAATAGCATTAACAAGTAGGTCGACGCCTATTCCATCAGAAGGTAGAAGAGTCGACCTTGTTCTGTCAACAGTGGGGGCTTCTTGATCTTCTTTCTTGTGTTTTTGGTGATCTTCTGCCGCTTCCAATAGACACGCAATCGTATGAAGATGCATATTTTCATAAGCTTTATCCAATGGTGTTTTGCCTTCATTGTCTTTAGTATGCAACAAATCTTTGTTTTTCTTAACCAAGATCTTTGCTGCATGTGTGTTGCCAACAATCGCAGCAATGTGCAGGGCTGTGCTTCCATCTGAATTTTTTATCTCTGTGAAGTAATCTGCACCTATACGCTCTACTATATTCTCGATAAAATAAAAACCTTCACCAACAGCTATGTGAAGTAACGTGTTGCCATCACTATCGATTTTTTCTTTTAAAGAGCTTATCTCTGTTAGCTTGTTGAAAAATATACTCCATTTCCCATCCATAATTAGTTGCCGAAATCCCTTGGTTTCTATTTTCTTGGTAGCTTCTTTGCGTAAATATTCAATGGTTTTAGTATGACTCTTTTCTGTAGCTTTATCCAATGGTGTTTTGCCTTCATTGTCACAAATGTCCAACAACTGTTTGTCGTGCTTAACCAAGAGCTCTGCTGCATCCGTGTTGCCAGCAATGGCGGCAATATGAAGGACACTGCTTCCATCCGAACTTTTTATCTTAGTTAAGTCATAATACAAATGACGTAATATACTTTTCACCAAATCGTTACGACCTTTTTCAACAACTTTGTGAAGTAATGTGTAGCCGTCACTATTGATTTTCACATCTAAGGCATCTCTCTTTTTTAGCATGTAGAAAACTGGAGTCCAATGCTCGTCCTCAATTTCTTTTCGCAACTTCTTGGTTTCTTTATCTGCGGCTACCAGTAAAGATGCAACATTTCTATGCCCATTTTCATTAGCTTTATCCAATGGTGTATGGCCTTCATTGTCTTTAATATACAACAGAGTTGAGTAATTCTTAACCAAGAGCTTTACTGCTATTGTGTTGCCAACAATGGCAGCAACGTGAAGGACTGTGCGTCCATGTGAATTTTTTATCATGGTCAAGTCAATATCACTTATACGCCATAATAGTCTTCTGACGAAATCGTACGACCTTTTTCAACGGCTATGTGAAGTAACGTGGTGCCATCACCATTCATTTTTTCTGTTAAATCATTTCTCTCTTCTTGTTCAAAGCATTCTTCAAACAGATTAGTATCCGCAATTCGTTGTCGCAATTTGTTGGTTTCTGTTTCTGCATTTGCATTTTCATCTTCTATCTCTATTTCGGTATCCACTATTTTTGGAGCCGAATCTGTGTAACCTTTTAAATTTCAGTAAAGTTAATGACAATAATCTGGTAATACTAAAATTCCTTATGATATCAATATTTCTAATAATCTATTATTGATATGTAATATCCTTTAAATAGGGGGGACAAATACAAAGATATAAGGAAAGTGAATCATAAGGAGAATACAATGCAAATCATTCTATTCTAACTACAATATAATACTAAATAATTTTAGAGGACGTGTAACAAATATGATGATTCAAACTGTAAAATTACAATTAAGCAAATAATTACATAGTATGTATACATAAATTGATTTTATTTATCACAATTTTTTAAATGAACTTAATAAACAGAAATGCATGTGCAAAAACGTATCTGAAAACAATTCTTCTATTGAAAATTCGATTCTTAGTATAATATATGTATAATAGAAAGAATTTTGGTTATGAACAAATTCCGGAAAGAAGACTTTCCATACAATAGTAGTTCTTACCAGTCAACCTAAAAAAAAGACCATTACATTTATTGATATATTTATCAATTTACCACCTATATAAGGAAAGAAAAACATTAAATTGTAACGACGAATGTTTTTCAAGAATTATGTTTTCTAAGCTACACCATGAAAAAGATTTTGATAATTTTTAGGGGGTTCTCGACTTTGCCATAATGACAACATAAAAATAACATGTTAACTCATTCAATTTTGTGAATACTTTACTTTATTTTGATCATTGTATTGCATGACATGCTTCTCATACAACGTTTTGGTCACTATTGAAGGAAAGTTAATACTGACACAAATGTTTCAAAGTGATAAACGTTAGAAGCATTGATATATCTGGTGGTGGCATGTCGGAAGTGTTCGCTATCGTTTTTTATTTATTTTAATAGTCGAATGAAAATAGTCAACTTGCCAAATCCCGAACTTTTTGATTATTTCAAAAAATGTTCTTGAAATAAATAGAAACCTGAATCATGTTCAATATTCTAACTTTCATCCTTTTGACATTTCAAGTCAAAACTTTGAATCGTAAGAAATTTGACGATAAATTTATTTGTATTTTCAAACTTTTAAAAATACTCATATTTTCAATTTTGATCTGTAACAAATTTTGACCCAAAATGTAATTAACTTGAACTAAAAATCCTTCTATTCTCACTATAATATAATACTAATATATTTATTTAAAATATATCGTCTAATAGTCACTCGTAGTTTGAGCGTGATTTTGCCAAAACACTCAAACTAGCTCTGAATTCTTAAAACAGTTGCCAATATAGGCACTTGGTAAATATGTCAGCATATTGCATGGACGACCGAACATGCAAAACCCGAACATGACCTAGATGTACCTTTTCACGAACAAAGTGAATGTCTATCTCAACGTGCTTCGTCCATTAATTATGAACTGAATTACGTGCTAAATAGACAGCGGAAACATTGTCACAATAGACAACAATGGCCTTTTTTAACGGAACATCGACAAATCCAAGTGGTTTTAGCCACAAAATTGATTGCGCCCCGTATCAGTCTCTGCTAGATCTGGAAATGGTGGCCTAATGTTTTGAAGACCAGGACAATAGATTAGCTCCCATAAACACAAAAATAACGTAACATAGATCTACGATAATCTAGGCAACCACCACAGTTAGAATCCATCTAAGAAGTTAAAGTGTTTTTAGCACACGGGACAAGACTAATATTGTAGTCAACAATACTACTAAGGTATTGAAGAATACGTTTCATAAAGCCAAAGTGAGAATCATGCGAAGCACACATAAACAAACAAACCTGTTGAACCGAGTATGTAATATCCAGCTGAGTAAATTTGAGGTACCAGATGCCCCAGCTAAAATGCGATACTCAGTACAATAGGGAAGAAGATTGTCAATTGTGGCACTAAGCTTAGTGGATGTGTCAACCGAAGCAACCGAACTGTTGATGACTTCTGCAGTTTAAATGGAATAGACCGCCACTTCAGTGCACCATATACTCCCCAAAAATACGGAGTAGTTGAACGTCGTAATAGAACACTGATTGAAGTTGCTAGAACAATGTTGTTAGATTCCAAACTTCCTTTGTTCTTTTGGGGTGAAGCAATCAACGCTGCTTGTTTCATTCAAAACCGTGTGATCGTCAATAAACGCTTGAAGAAGACTCCATATGAAGTCTACTACAAGACAAAGCCGTAAGTCAAATACTTCCAACTTTTGGATGTCCATGCACCTAGCTCCATACCGGTGCTCAGCCTGATCCAAAATTTACTGAAAAGGCATATGAGTGTTATTTTGTTGGTTATGCCGCTAACAAAACTGCTTATTGTGTATACAACAAGAAGACCAAGCTGATCCTGGATTCATTCAATGTTGACTAGAAAGAGCTTAATACTACTGATGCTCTCACGGGACCTCACTGGTTGTTTGACTATGATTACTTGTTCAAACAGTTTCGTGGCATGTATACTCCACCACCTGAAACTACTCAAGTTCCATCTTCTGGTCATGAACCCCTATTGATGCAATCCATTATCAACAGTTTGTGTGAAGTGAGACTACCTGCTGAGCCTTGCAACAGAATAGTACCACCTGTTGCACCACCACCCAAAAATAATCATGTTGTTGACAATCCTGCTCGTCAAACGGCTGATTCAACTGACATGGTTGAAGTTGAAGATGTATCTGATACTGATTCATATGACTCCTTTCAGTCTGCCGAAAATGTGGAACAACACTAGACTGAACACGTGGCAGACCTTCAAGCAGCTCCAAGCGTGGTAGTATCTATCGCCACACCTCCCTCTCAAGAAGAAATAGTTCAAGCAGCTACTGCCATTGAAGGTTCTGCTGCTGGTGATTCTGACAACACTATCAACTCCCATCAATACCATTGTTGTTCCATATGGTGAAGATATATGGGATGCACAAATTGCTCAAGAACATCTAGTGGATTAACCTGACTCAAGCCACTGATGTCCTTGTTAACGCTCCTCGCATTTTCCATCCCATAGAGAACTTGTATGTTAATCTCCAAGCAGAGCCTGTCACCATTGTCCATGATATTCCACAGATGCCCATCCATCAAAATCATCCAATATAGAACATCATCGGTTCTCCATCTGCTGGCATCCAAACAAGGAGTAAATCCGGTAACAATAACAGATGTCTTTTTTTCTTGTTTTATTTCACAGGTAGAATCGAAGGACTACATAATGCCCTGAAGGAAAACTTGTGGGTTGAAGCTATGCAAGAAGAGCTATTGCAGTTCAAGAAGCTTCATGTTTGGAGGCTAGTCAAGATGCTAGAGACCTATTGGGACAAAGTGGGTGCTTAGGAACAAGAAAGATGATAAAGAGGTTACTATTAGAAACAAAGCAAGATTGGTTGTGCAATATTTCTCTCAATGTGAAGGTCTTGATTACGATGAAACTTATGTACCTGTGGCTAGACTTGAATCAATTCGTCTTTTTCTAGCCTATGCTTCATACATGAATTTCAAAGTTTATCAAATGGATGTAAAGATAGCTTTCTTGTATGTAAAAGTAAAAGAAGAGATCTGTGTCAAGCAACCGCCAGGTTTTGAGGATCCGGATCATCCGAATTATGTTTACCATCTTGATAAAGCTCTATATGGCCTTCACTAGGCACCTCATGCTTGGTATGCTACCCTAGAAGAACATCTGTTAAAGAACGGCTATAGAAGAGGCGTTATCGATCAAACTCTCTTTATCAAGAAGGTAAAGGATGATAAGATTTTGGTCCAAGTGTATGTTGACGACATAATCTTTGGATCTACATCTCATATGCTATGTAGAGAGTTTGTCGTGGTAATGCAAAACCGGTTTGAGATAAGTTCATTGGGGGAGATGACTTTCTTTCTAGGTCTTCAAGTTGAACAGAAGGCGGCCGAGATTTTAATACATAAAGAAAAATACGTTCGCGACATTGTCAGAAATTTGGCTTCAAGGATTCCACTCCTTTCCTCACTCCGATTGCTATCAGACCCACGCTTGCTCCAGATCCATCGGGGACTCCAGTTGATCAACAACCTTTATCGATCGACGATCGGCTTCCTGTATCTCACTGCTAGCAGACATGACATCATGTTTCCTGATTGTCAGTGTGCCAGATATTAGTGTAATCCAAAAGAATCCCACTTAATTATTGTAAAGGGTGTCTTTCGATATCTAAAGGGAAAACCTTGCTTAGGTTTTTGGTATCCCATAAGGTATTGCATGCTTACACCGATAGTGATTATGGGGGATGCAATCTTGATCGAAAGTCAACATCGGGTGGATGCTAGTACCTAGGTAATAGGTTGATCTCTTGGAAATGCAAGAAGCAAGTCACCGTGTCCAACTCCACTGCTGAAGCATAATACATTCTCGCCTCTGCTTGCTTTTCCATGTGATTTTGATCCATCATCAGCTGCTGGATTAAAGTTTGAATTTCTTTAACACCCTCATTTAGTGTGATAATGAGGCAACATTTTGCATTGCTAAAACCCGGTCCAACACTCAAAGACAAAACACATTGACATCCGAATGCATTTCATTTGTGATTGTTATGACCGGAAACTTGTCACTATTAAAAGGGTCCATACTGACTACAACTTTGCAGACCGTTTACAAAACCCTTTGATCGTGCCCGAGTTTTGTATATTGTTGAGTCATTGGGCATGATCTCATTTGTTCAAAATTGATTTTAATGCAATTTTTTTTATTTTAAATTCATTTTAATTTCTAATTTATTTTACTTTTTATATTAATTTTATTTTTATCTTTTTGTATATAGAATTGTAAATATTTTTCAAATATGTCATAATTTTAGAGAGATAAAGTGAGTTAGCTTTAACTCACCAAAAAGATTTTCTTTTTAGTTAAGAAAAAAAATTGAGTCACTTGACTGACTAAAAATATTTTATAACTTTGTTAAGAAAACCAAAAAGGTTTCATAAATATATTATCTCGTTTAGAGGGAGCTCTGCTTAGAGGGAGTCGGACAATATAAAATTCTAAAATTTTGAGAAATCGATTCGACCTTTGGAAATGATAAGAAATTATCTCTAATGATCCTAGCACATGAAAAGAGTAGATCATAAGTCAACAAGATCATTGCTTGATATGTAGAAAGGCTTGACAAATGAGCAAGTGTCGTAGTGATATAAACTTAAATACTCGCCAATGCTATGGGTTACACTCTCATGAAACGGTTGCCGACTCCAATATAGTCATATCGATGAAGGCAAAAATGCTATTAGTCAGTCATACATGAGTCCGTTGGTTGTTGTTCACCATAAAAATTTCTTTCTTTAGATTCAAATATTGAAAATCAAAATGTATTAAAGCAGAAAAACTACAAAATGCTTTAAAGTATTCAAATCAACAACAAAAATGTTGATAATTTATCCAAGAAAAGGAGGTATATTAGAACCATGTAACGTGGGGCAAACAAGTAAGACTTAAACACTTTATATGAAGGCCTGTAAGTCCGTATGGCATTTAAGTCCATGGTTTAACCTTTAAAATTGTTTGAAAGAAAAGTTGCAAAGTATTTAAATAAGCTTAAAATGTTTTGATCAATCATTAGGGGTCGGAGTCAATACGGGGTGATACTGACAAACACAAATTATGCCCAAGGTATGATGGAGTTTGTAACATATTAATCTAATAGGGGAACACATAAGTATCGTGCTTAATTTATACCTTAACATATCACGTTGACATCAAAATACTTGTTAATTAGTTTAAAGTGAACAAAATAAATCTACAAATGACTTTGGGTTATTGGCATAATAATATCCAAATAGAAATGTGATCTAGGACGTTATAGACAATGTGATTCAATGTCGAGATATTTCTCACCAAAATATGATTTTCCTGTATTCTGTAAATTAATTGACTTTAAAATTAATGTAATTAATATAATATTAATTTCATATTTACTTCAAATTTATTTTTAATTTTACTTTTAAGTTTTCCTTTTTGTTTTGTTTTACATCTTTAAACTATTTTAGGAATGTATTAACTTTTAATTTTATGTTTAATAATATTATATTTTATGTTATTTTTAAATTTTATTTTAAGTTTACTTATTTTGTTTATATATGCATTTAAAAGGGTTAATGTTACAAAATGAGGTCCTTATTACAAATATTGTTATCGGCCCAACAAAAATATATCTTGTATATATTTAAAGTGTTTGGATTCGGTGGGTAAATATATTGCCGGTTTAAATTTGTAAATATTTTCAGAGTTCAGGGGTCGAAAGTGTAAAATAGTTTTAAACTCAAGATGCTTTGACCCTATCGCGAGAGAGGCTGACCCTGTAATAGGGTGAACCCAATATATCTTTAATTTTAAACATTCCAACCTTATCCACTTACTTTCTCTCTCTACCTTTTTCTCTCTTTTCCACCGCCTCCCACCGCCATACTCTTTCAAACCCAGATCTAAACTCAAACTACAAATCTACTTCTAATCACACTAAAATGATCATAACAAGATGAATCCGCCTCCCGTGGTACACTATTTTCATGTTTTCATCTTGATTCTTGTTTCTAGGCTTATGAACAGTCTCCGACGGGACTGTACATACCCTATTGAGTCATTATATGTCGTTCTTTGTCATGTTTGATGTTATATTCTTGTTTGCGATATCATTAGGAGCGTGTTTGTTGATTTAATTGAGTTTTTATTAGTTTTTGTATAGTTTTTGCATTTTTAGGGCTTTCCGATACTGTTTGGGTCTAATAAACCCAGAAAACATGTTTGAATATGAGTTTTGAATACCCAGAAGTTCATATTGGGTGTCTAAGAACCCAAAAAGTGTTAAGGGTTTGATCTATGGATAGTTTGAAAGTTTGGTCACTGAAATTGAATGGAAAAGAAAATGTAATCGAATGGTTCATTCAATTAGAGATGACTGGTTGCAAAAGTTATCAAGGACTGTCTAATCGAACAGAGATTCGATTAGAAAAATGTTGAATAAGAATTGGTTCAAGGAAGTGTAATCGAATGTCTATTCGATTAGAAATATTGAGTTGGGAAAATTTATTAAAGACGATGTAATCAAATGTCTATTCGATTAGACATCAACCAAGCCTAAAATCTGCCAAGTACCAAGTGATCGAATGACCATTCGATTAGAAAAGAAATTTCTGAAAACATATCAAGGACAAAGTGATCGAATGTCCATTCGATTAAGGAAAAAGATTCACAAGAAATGTTAAGTCATAATTAATTGAATCTCCATTTGATTAAAAAATCATGAGACTAAATATAACAAGGACATTTTAATCGAATAAGAGTTATAATAGAATTGAATATAATATCTACTCGTATCGAATGACCATTCGATTCAATTAGATCATTCGATTAGATTAGAACTTACATTCGATTAGATCAATTAAGACTTGTAAACTTAAACTGATTAAACTTTAATCTAATCTAATCTAAACTATATATTATCTTAATCGAATGCATATTCGATTAGTTTAACTCGTAACTAGATTCGATTACATTGAAGCTTGGTTAGATTAGTTTTTACTTGTAATTTTTTTCATTTCACTTAACTGATTCGATTCGATTACTTATGCCTTAAGAATGTTTTCAAACCATTCGATTCGATCACTTGAGACTTGAAACATCTTTGTTAAAACTTTAAGATCATTCTATTAGACTACCTCAGACTTAGACAATTTTCATTCTTCAACATTAAACATGTTTATCAAATTTTGTAAAGTTTTATTTTGTTTTATTTTTAATTATTTTTGTTTTGTTTCAGTTTTTTAATTTCTTTTATCTTATTTAATCTACTTGGTATATAATTTGGTAACTTTTATACTTAATTATCAGCTCTAATGTTTCTTTTGTATCTTGTAGAATCATAACATCTCATATCCCTAGGAGATCCCTAAGAAAAGGAAGTATAAAGTCTTTATATCAATGATCAAGGGTCTACGGGATTTTCACTATCTTATGCAATTAATACTGATCCTGGGTTCATAGCTCATGGGTTGAACAATTATGGACCAAGGCTAAGACTGTAAAGAGGGTTCAGAGATCACTTCAAAGATAGATGGACTGGATGTTGTGGTGAATGAGGAAGTCATTCGTAGGGCATTAAAGATCAAAGATGAAGTTGCTGACCCATTTACTGCATTCTCAAAGGAACACATGTCGGGGTATCTTGAGTAGATTGGGTACGATGTGATGTAGAGAACTTGTGAAAAGAAGCATCTTCCTATATATTGGAAGCTTCTTTTTCTTATTGTTGCTAACTGCTTATCTTCACAAAAAGGAGGCTTTGACAAGTTAAATACTGAATGGATGGGGTAATGTTGTTCTTGACATGCAATAGGAAGTACAACTACTTAAAGTTGGTCTTCAAGTACATGCAACTGAATGTTCTTGCCAAGAACAAGCGCATGATGTATCCTAGATTCATTCAATTTGTTTTTGGATAACTTACTTCCTGACATCACCAAGCCAGTATACATGGATGAAGTTGATGATGAAGGAAATGTTGTTGAATCATCCAAGCCGTATCATGTGAAGATGGTTCGGTAATATGCATTTAAGGCTATTCTTGAGCCGACTGGGAGAAGCTTGTATAAGTACAAGGGTACTGAGCCTGGGTTGAAGATTGGTCATTTTCCTGAAACTGAAACGGATAGTGAAGATACTGATGCTGAGGAAGAAGGAGACAGTGGTGATGATCATGATGATGGTCATGATGAAGGTAGAGATGATGAAGAAGAATACGATGAGCCTGTTGATGATCCTGTTGACGAGCCTGAACATGAGGCTGAACCTGAAACAAATGTGGAGGGTGAACACTAATCGAAGCACACGCATGACAAAGGTAAAAGAAAAGTTGGAGAATCATCTAAAAAGTCTGTTGTTGCTGCTGCCACTGCCACATATGATGAGGAAGAGGAGTCGGAGCATCCGTTGAAACGCTCAAAGAAGACGAAAGATTACAAGAAGTCTCTGTCTTCCAAAGTTCCTACTCTTAAGGTACGTTTTCCTTCGACTGCAGCTATGATTAGTGAATCCTTAGCCACACAAACCACCACACCACAAACCACCAACATACCTGACCCACACATAGGATCACCCACCACTTTAGCCAAAACCATAGAAGCCCTTAAAGCCAAACGGATAAAATTCACCAAAGCTCAAACCTCAACCTCACCAAAAACCCAACCAAAGCCCAAATCAAAATCAACATCTAAATCCAAAACTAGAATTATCCTAAAAAGCAAAAGCAAAACCCCATCGCTTAGAGACGAACCCATTACACCTCCCTAAACCTCACCAACTCAACTAGATGAGCCCTTACCCTCAATATTTGATAGAATTCCTTTAACCACCAAAACTGAAACCAAACCAGTAACCCAAGCCTTATCACCAACTAGGACAACGTTAAACGTTACTTCACCCACATACCAATTCACTTCACCAATTAGGGGAACAACCTTTTGGGCCTCCACATTCACATCTTCCATCCAATCCAACACCTCAACCTTAGAAACGACAACAGAACCTACAAGCTTACCACCAGCTATCACCACAACCTTCCTAACTCTAACCTTGACCATGCCCATACCAACCACACCACTCTCAACTATATCAAACACACCTCCCTCGACCCAAAAGAGCCCAATCATAGCTTCCACTCCCATTTAAAGTGGCAAGTCGAAGAAGTCGCCAGTGTATTGGGATTCTATCCTTGATAGGATTATAGCACTGGAGGAAGTGAATGAGAACCGAGCCAAGCGTGAGCCCTTGTTGATCAAGTTCATCAAAGATCAACAAGCAATCAATAAAGAAGTAACAAGACAACATGATGCTCTGGCTGTTCGAGTGGCTATTCTACAAGAGCAGAAAGACTTAGATCATGCCTTGATTCTGAGTCAGAAATAATGGATCGAGATGTTGCAACACAGAACCAACGGTCAACAAGAGTTGATTAATCATAACTCCTTGAGAAACGCCAAGTAGCACGATGGATTAGAAAGGCTTGAATCAAGAATCTCTAAGTTGGAGACTGATCTTCCCTCCTCCTCTAACTTTGATAGCAACATGTGGAGGGAATTAAAATCCACACTTCATCGAGTATGTATTGATTTTGAATGTCTTGGCTCAAGAGTTGGGTTATTGGAAAGTGGATCCAATCCTTCTAGGGATGTGGATAGATTGATAGGTGAGAATGTGAGGCTGCGTAACATGATTAAGCAGCTTGAAGGTGAGATGGAAGATCAATGCGACACTCAAGGTCGTGTGAATGAGTCCTTGGTCAATCACTACCTTGTAGTTATGGAGGTGATGTGATTGACAGATAACGATGTGAACAATATGAGGACTCATCTCATCGAGACTTTCCGTGGTTTTCTACTTTTACATGAGCCAAGGACTAAGCAGAGCAATAAAAGATAAACAGCTCTTGCAAATCTAGTCGCTGATGTCGAGAGGGTCAGAGCTCAAGGAAACATACATGGTTTCCTATATACTAGTGAATCTAGGAAAGATGGTGGTGAAGATGGTTCAGGTGTGAATACAAGTGTTGATGAGCCTGCACAAGTTGTTGGAACTGTAGTTAGCACTGAACTTGTAATTACTACTGTCATACCAACTGGGCAGGTTAGTTCTACAAGTTCCCCACTTGTTGTACCTACTTTAGGTGAACAAGTAAGTGATCCTACTACCAATGCTATGGTTCCATTTTCCAGCAACAACTGGTTGCTCAAGGTGGTGGTGGAGGTGATGGTAATTGTGAAGAAGATGAGTCTGATGATAAAGAAGATGATCAAAACAATGATGAGAATGTGGATGATGAGAACGAGAATGAGGAAGCTGAGGATGATGACCGCAAGTACGATAGTTATGATGAAGCTCATGGTAGTGATTGTGGAAATGATGATGATAGTGGTGATGGTGATGCCACTGAGGGAAATAATGTAGGAGATGAGGAACTGCCACGCGAGTTTGAGAAAACTTGCGAGACTGATGCTGCAGTCAAGGCCAAAATCGCCTCTTTACTTAACGTTTATTCTATTGCAGGTACCAGCTCGCCAGTTCAAGAAGCCGTGGAAGAAAATAAGGATGAAAACGATGACGGCATCAACTACTCACCTAATCCGGACACTCCGGAAAGGGTGATTGAAGAACCCGTCATTCAAGAGCCTGTTGCAACTCCAATTGCCAAGCCTGCTCAACGAAAGTCAAGAAAATGTATCAAGTATTACAGCTTTAGAAGAATGGCAAGTCTAAGGTGGGGATCAAAGTTGTACCATGATGCAACACCAATCCTTTACGCAAATTGACACAAGGACAACAAAAGATGGGCCATCCGAAGGGCCGACGGTGAATTAACCTATCTTTCTTAATGCAAATATGAACACTTTGTCCATTCTGGACATGAACTTTTTTAGAAAGACGGCGGGTCTAAGCGAGGAGGAGAGCACTGTTGAAGGATGGTTCAAGCGGTTTTTGAACCACGAATGGAAGCATGACTACCCTGAGTTCACACTAAATCCGGGTAGATCATATAAGTCAAAGAAAGTCAACCCTTTCACCAAGAATCTGGCTAAGGGATGAAGATACATGATGCCAAACGATCATGGAGAACCTATTTTCCATGGCATGCCATTCGACGACGACTTTCTGGTTTGATTTTGTTGCTTGGGAGTTCGACAACGTTCATGGTGAGGTCATTATTCACTGTGAATGAACTCATAACCTTCGGTTATTTGATGAGCACGAACTAGCTGGGTTCGGCAAGGCTGACTTGAAGAAGCTTCTGGAGTCACCTTTGTGTACAGTTGAAGACATTCGTCATGACAACACAGATGCAATAGTTGGTAAATTCAAAAGTTTGTTCGGCTGGTTGTTGAAAAGCAACCATTCGATCAAGACGAGGTGTTCGAGTACGAGTTCGAATCCAACTAGAAATGGAACATAACAGAACAAATACTAAATACTAGAGGGAGATTGTTGATGTGGCCGCGCTACGCGACCAAGTCAGGCATCCATGCCCGCGCTATGCAACGTCCCACATGTCCCAAATGCTGCCAAGAATGTTCAGGAATCATCTACCCCATCTATTTTGTCTTCTAGTGAGCCTTGTGGGCTTGTTTTAACTTATTTTATATTAGGAATGAGGTGTTTAAACATATATATAAAGGGCTAATACCCTATGAACGATTTTATATAATATTTCCAGCCACCACACCTGCTCTAGAGGAGAAACCAACAAGGACTACCTTACGGTTCTATCTTTTATCATTCGGTTGTCGGTTTTGACTATTTTAACGTTTGTGAGTTCGTTTTTGGTTTTTAATCATTAAAACCTTTTGTAATCAGATTTATATGAACATTTTTTTCATTTCTATCTATTTTATCTATTGTTCATTGATTATGATTGGCTAAACCTCTTTGTTCAACCTAGGTTAGATGATTATTGTTCGGTTTTGATGAACTAAAAGGATTGTTTTATTAATATGACTTAAATTGCTATTGAAAGTTTGGTTTAATGATGAATTAGGTTGTGTTTAGTGGCTGTGATTTTGATGGTTTTATTTCATAACCTCGTGCTTTGATTAATTGAATTGGTTTTGATTGATAGTTGTATGTTCAATTCTTTAATTTGTGTTTAGAGTTTGATTGCGGTAGGATCAACCGTAGGGTTTTGTTGAGATTGTTAATTGGTATAATTCAGCGGGTAAACACCTTATTAGAGACCGAGAGGTGATGGGAAGTAAAGTCGTCTCATTGCTTTTACTTGTTAGAACTAGGATTGCGCGAGACCGGGTTCGGTTCTTGTCGGGTTTGGTTCATGAGTGATTAGTTTGTCTAGTTTAAGTTAAACCAAATTGTTCCTCTATCCTTGGTTGCGTAGTATTCGTTTCCATTAGGGTCGTGTGTCTGTGAGACGGAGAGGAGATTCGGCATTAGATCACCTTAGCATTCGTTTCCCGATTTCTTAAAATCAATCAAGTGTAAGTTAGGGTTTGTTAGTGAGACAGAGAGGTGATCTAGCTTTCTTGAGCGAACCTTAGTTGTGTCATCCTTATATACCGGTCTCGTGAGATCATTAAATCCATTAGCTTGTTAGACCTTCAATATGATTCTTACCTAGGTAGACGTTTTCTCCATTGCTTCTAAGTTTCATTAAGTGTTTCGACAAGTTAATTTAAGTTAAGTTAATTAATTAAGTTAGAGTAATTTCGGTCAAGTAGTTTAATTATTAAAAATCAAATTAAAAAAATATTATTCTTAGGAATGTCTTATCTAGGGTTTAGTGATCATAGGCGTTCTCACATATCCTTGTGTTCGATACTCAGACTTCTTAGGTCTATACTACTTGTGATCGGTACACTTGCCGGTTGTTTTTGGATTCATTAGGAGTTTCGTTTTAAAGTTAAAGCTTAGTTGTGAGCTACATAGAAATAGCATCCGTTAGATACACATCAATTGTAGAGCCCATTTTGTGTTTAAGTTTTTTGTATTTATTTATCTTCAAACGTTTATGTATGTTAGCTAGTCGGCTTGTGTTTATTTGCATGTTTGGGCCTAAGGCCATGTATTTTAGAGCCCAATGGTCGTGAATAATATATAGTAATGGTGTATGAGCACACACACTATATATAGTGTGTGTTACTCATACACAAACAACTTTTGCCATTTCTCTATCTTATCTACAAGTTCAAACTCTCTTTTCTCTTTTCCCTCTATTCTCCCTCACGACAATAATAACCAAACAAGATCCGATATCTCGGTCCTCACTACACTAGCTAGTGGAGAGGTTGATCCAAGTAGACTAGTATTCGTATTGTTTGATCCGTCCAAAGAGACCTACAAACGCCCTACACATAACTGAATGTTTCTAATTTGTTGTGTATATACTATATGAACAAATCCATAATATACAATGTAATGTTGCAAAGTTTATGTGTTTTATGAATAAATCCTAAAAACAAATAAACAACTTGATATACACAGTTACATTTTGGTGTGACAGGAACATTTTTTTTGGAAAGTTACAACTTTATAAAATCTTGCATAATTATATGTAATTTGTAGTTAAATTATGAAGTTTTTAATCAAAACTACATAGTTTTGATGGGTTTGACGTGTAAGCTTAGGCGCCAAACAACAACGTATTCATTTTCCATATATATATATATATATATATATATATATATATATATATATATATATAGCGATGCTATAATAAGAAGTAGATTTTTTTAGGAAGTGTAGAAAATGTGTTCACCATTATATCTAATAAAACGCACCTCACAATAAACACACTTTCCGTATCCACCGTCAGATCAACGTATCTAACGCATTAGATTACTTTTTACATTTATTATAATAACTTCACCCTAAATATATACATACATACATATATATTTAAATTTATATTTTTATCGTGTTTATATACTTCTTGTTATTTATTTATTTTTAGCTACCAATTTGGATTATCGATGGCCCATATACCAGCATGATCATCTCCATTCTATCCTAAGGAGGAAACCCACATGTATGTAAGAAAACCTTCTTATCCAACTTGAATCGCCTATGTTTTTCTCGACTCTCAAGTGTGACTTAAACCCAAGACCTTCCCTTTATTAAATTGAAGTATTTAGATGCCTCACCCTAACGATTTGAACGAGAGATTATTGTCTCCTATTTTCAAGACTATTATAGACAAGAAATTCTTGTTTATTAGCTTTATTTTGGTTTTAAACATTATTTGTTTTGTTTATCATAATCTTTATTTTTGTGTAGTATATGAAATTGGTAATTAATGAAATATGTGTACTGTATGTAGCTTGTATAATTTGTATAATTTTTGAAATTTGTTATTTAATTTTTGAAACTTATGTATTTGCATAAGTGTGTAACTTTTATAATTTATGTAACTTGAATGATTTTGAGTAATTTTGTGCAATATGTGTATTTTTATGCACTATATATAATTGGTATTTATGTAATTTTACATATTTTATGATTGGGTAATAAATGTAATTTGGTAATTTGTGTAATTGGTGTAGATATAGTTTGAGTTATATATATCATTTTTGTAGTTTAGGTAAATTATGTGTTTGTGATGTAACTATTGTTATTATTTTTTTGCTTGTTTTCACGGTTGTTGGGTGTTCAAATATGATGATGAAGAAACAGCGAACGAGAAGATTTGTAATAGGTGGTTACTTTTTATTTTATGTAATAACTGATTACATTTTGTTTTATATAATATATTGATGATATTATAGAAAATGAATAGGTGATTTTATACATATGATTAATTTAATTATTGAGAAATATGGTGGTTTGTGCAAAGTGGTATTACACATATTGGTTTATAAATAATTTTTGTTTTTTTAATTAGTTTGTTATCGAAAAACATCAAACCTGTTAAAATATTATTTTTAGTAACCAATTTTTTATGTATGTAATAATAAAAAATCTGATTTGGTTTAAAAATCTGTTTTTAATAAAAACTTATCTTGGCAAAAAATAATCATATATAAAAAATACAATGAAAAAGAATATGAATAGATGTTTTGTCTATTATAGTATGTATTTTATTTAAACACCTCTTCACCATTTAATATTATTCTTTCTTTTGCTTCAATTAATCTTAAACATATATAAATGAAATCTTTAAAAATGCTTTGTTGTTGCTCATATTCTCTTAAACCACCAGATTGCTTTATTTGTGAATGAAAGCTTCTCATGCATTTGACCCGAATTCCCTAGTATGGGTCTCACCAAGCCCAATTATCATTTAAACGGTTTATAACATCTCATTTAATTAAAAATTAATCTTATCAAATATTTGATATGAAAATCCTATAAAATAGGATATACTAAACATTAATATCCGATTTTCTAAAAATATTTTATTTATAATTATGAAACAATTTAATAGTAAAAAAATAGTAAGTGGGTTATGGGTCTCACAAAACCCATATATTTCTTAAAAACATTTAATCATCAAACTCTAGGTACATTATTAACTTTATTACAATAAATAAAATTAAAATCTAAAAAAGTTATAAATATCATAAATGCATAATGTAAAACAGCCCCCGTAAAACGGAGGATAAAAACTGGTATTTTATAAAAAATTAATCCCTAAGTACATTATTAACTTTCTTACCATCACCAACCACATACTTACAAGGACATAACCAACAAAATTCCAACAAATATATATTTAATAACCCATCTACTTATACTATTAAAATAAAACATCATTCTTTCACATGTTATTCAACTAGAGCAGCCAACTATGATGATAACTAATACCATAACTATTTATAAAATTACTAACGAGGTTACATATATAATTTTAAATGTTGTATTAAATGAGGTTATAAATATTTATGAGTTATAAAATTTTATTTATCATTATTTATAATTTATATCTTAGAAATTTATAAGATATGTTACTATGTATATTATTAAGTATAACTTTTTTGATACATTTTGCAACCACCCATTTATTGTCTGGGCTATATCCTAGTTGTTGTGTCAACTAAAGTAATAATTAATTAATAAAGGAATTTTTACATATTTCCCTTTGCTAAATACCCTTAATTACATATATCCCTAACCCCAAAAATCAATTACATATTTCCCTTTTTTATATGTGTTAGGAAGGGGAAATATGTAATTATTTTTTTAGTATAGGAGAAATATGTAATTAAGGATGTTAGGAAGGGGAAATATGTAAATGCCCATAAATAAATTCCTTAAATCGGCAATCGGCATTCTACCAACAACCCTTTTCTGATTGTAGATTTGTAGGGTATTATTACTATCAAATTTGATCACTTCAGTCCATCTTACTAATAAAAGTTCATTGTTCATAAAAGGGTACCTTTTGTTTCGATTTGAGTAGCCTCTTTGACTTTTGTTTCTAGTTTTGTGTCTACTTTTGTTGAGGCTGAATCTACATACCGTTAGCCACATTAAATTAGTATCAAGCCATGCATACGTATACACACACATTCTATGTAAAATTTTCGGGTTAATGAACAAAGTGGACCTTTTTATGAAAAACATTTCTTAACAGATCTCCCTAAACCAAAAATACCTAAAATGGTCACTTTCTAAACTGTCAGATCTAACAAATTAGAACTGACATTTGACTTATCTATATGACACCCTTCCGTTTTAGAACAAACCACATATAGACGTGTATACACTTAAACGGGCAGCTTACCTGGTGATTAGATTAGTGGCCGCATGTTGGGTTCGTAGGCCTTGTGTGGCCTGGTTTATTATTTGATGTCCAAAGGGCGGACAGGTGTAGGGTGTCCAAACCTAAGCCCGACCTGGTTTAGATTTCTTGTTTAATAAGATACAAACTCTAATAGTATCTCTATATATTTGATGTTTTGTACTTGTAATCGTTGTCACTTAATAAAGAATACCTAGTTTCCACCCGTGGACGTAAGTCAGTTTAGACCGATCCACGTTAAATTCTCGTGTTCGTTTATTGCTTTCGTGTGTTGTGTTCGGTTCGTGTGTGCGTTTAGTCCTAACAAGTGGTTTCTAGAGCTTAAGTTCAGATCACACGAGAACACGTTTGAACCAGCCTCTTTCGTCGCCGCCGCACCAGAGATTGGAGCTAGGGTTCCATATCGTGACTGCTAGCCTCCAATTGGGCTTTCGGCGTCGACAAAAGAAGTAATCATCAACGGCAGAATATCTGGTTAAATCTCTACACGGTCCAGAGATCGTTACAGGTTCTTTTATCTTTTTTTTTTGAAAAGAATTTGCATCTGTGTTTTTTTCTTGAGCGCCGACCATTTAAGAAGAAAAGAAAAGAAGGCAGATTGTTGAATTTTTAGACAAGGGTTCATTTTAGTGCCGTGCTCAACATTTTTATTGGGCTTTGAAAACTAATCTTCTTTGATCAGTTAACAAATAGGCAGAAGTTCAATTTGTTTAGAGTAGATTAAATTTGGAAATTAATATTTCTTGGGTTGTTCGCAGTAGCCATATGACATATTCTCTTGGGTCAAGAAACTAGAGTAGCATCTTAGAAAGAGAATTAATTTGTTTTACGGGAAGACCAATTTTTTTTGACCGCGTAACCAGTTGGTTTATTTTTGAGTGGGTCGGCTATGGTTTAGGCAGTTTACTCTAGTGATAATTATTTCCATTAAGATCATATTTGAGCCAAGAACGGTTGAGTCAAGATCCTATTTTTGTTTAAGAACGGTTGTCAAAACAAAAGAAGCGATAAATAAACGGAGAACCAGTGTCAACCGCGTTTGTTAGGTTTTATCGTTCCAGTTTAAAGTTCCAGTTTCTAATTTTCAGTTCGTTATACTGCTGCGTTTAAATAGGTTGATTTTTTACAGAGTTCAGTAGAACAACCGTTAAGTTCAGGCCCGTGCCATTGTTGTGTCGGTCTCTGTTTTTATCCATATTTTTCGTTTTAGTCATTGTCATGACAGAAGACAGATATGTTTCGATATAGAAGTTTGACGGACAAAGGTTTGGTTGGTGGAAGATGTATATTGAGGCACTACTTTGTCAGAAAGACTTGAATGCGGTCCTTGAGAATGAAAAACCATAAATGTTGTTAGAAGTAGAGTGGAAAAGGTTAGACAAGAAAGCTAGGGCTTGTATTACATTGTCGTTGTCGGAAGATGTGGCATTTAATATCATGAAAGAAACCGCAGCCCGTGGTATGATGGAGGCACTATCCAACATGTATGAGGAGCATTTGGCAGCGAATAAGGTGTATCTTATCCGAAAGCCAATGACAACTAGAATGAAAGAGGATGGATCAGTTACAACGCGTAACAATAATAATAATTCAATCATGTCCCGCTTAGTGACAGTTGACATTAAGTTTGATGATGAAGTTCAAGACCTATTGTTATTATCCTCTTTGCCCGACATTTGGTCGCAAATAGTGACTGCGGTTTGTAGTTCGTCTACAAAAATTATATTTGATGGGATTTGGGACTTGATTCTGAGAGATGATTCAAGACGCAGAAGTTCAGGTGAATCATCAGGCAATATGTTAGACACAGAAGACAGAGGGAAGGGAAAACAAGGAGGCAGCGGGAGTAGGAAGAGGAGTCAGTTTATGACTCGTTAAGATATTGAATGTTGGGGTTGTAAAGAGAAAAGACACCTCAGGAACAAGTGTCTGAATGGTAAGAAAGAAGTGAATGTTATAGAAGACTATATAGATGATGGGGTCACTAGTGAAGAGGCTTTGGTTTGTAGTGTTTAGAGTAACATTATTGATTGTGTTATGGATACTAGTGCATCGTTTTATGTCACTCACTGTAGTAAAAAGATGAAGAATCTAAAGTTTAAGGATTTTGGAAAGGTTCGACAACAAATGATGATATTCTAGAGGTTACATGTATGGGAGATGTTGATTTGATAACTTCAGCCGGAACTTCTTGGACTTTGAAGACGTGAGGGTTATTCCAAGTTTGTAGAAACGTTTAATTTTAGTTGGGCAGTTGGATGACCAGGGGCACGATGTTAATTTCCGTAATGGACAGTGGAAGGTAGTCGAAGGGAATCTTGTGGTTTCTCGTGGAAAGAAAATGGGTTCGTTATATATGGTCTATATGTCACAGAAAGGAGTGGGTTCAGTTTTGGTGAAAGACAAAGCCCGTTTCACCTAATCTCGTGCTTAGCTGATGGTTTGTTTTGCAAGTAATAAACCAGAGCCAAAGTGAATATCATGATAAATGAGCTAGGAAGGTTAAATCAGTCAGAGGAAATTGTGATAGTGGGAGCACAGGTCGTGTTTCAGTTACAGTTTCATGTCGATAGTGGATTAAGAAAACTAGTATTCCATCTGTAAAAGTTTCTTCAGTGGATTACTTGTTGAAAATGAAAAGTGTCTGTTCTCAAGAATATCTCAGAATCTAGTAGTTCGTTACAGTGGGAGCTGGTAGGGATAAAGAATGTGTCAGTGGCAGTTTCAGGTGTGACTGACGTGTTGGAGCTCCAGGGAGCTTCAACGGGCCCTCAGGTTAGTTAATGAGAAGGCGGTGGCAACTAGAAGATGTTCATGTTCGGATTACAGAAGTAATAACTGCGTAATTATTAAAAGGGGGCTATGGGACATTTACCACTACACCACTTTTTTCAAAATAAGCAACTACTAACCGGGACCTCACGAGTTACAAAACGTCCATATGTGCTTAGTTACCACTACGCATGGTCTCATTACTTTGTAAACAGGTCAAAGTACCATGTTCTTAAAAAATTACCCTTTGTTTCAGTTTGAATAGCATCTTGAACTTTTACTTCTCGTTTTACTAAACATGTACCTTCGTTGATAGTAGATGATTTTCCTAAAGCCATGTTGTCTTCCGTTCCCGTTTTTGTGTCTATTTCTGCTGATGCTGAATCTGCATATCGTTGATAGAATATAAAAATGGATCACTTGATAAAGTTTAACAAATTAGATTATGTTTTTTTATGCAACAAACTAAAAGAGTATGCAAATGGATCACTTGGTAATTTCCATCTTATTAGGCCCTTTAACTTGTTGGTGATCGGGTTGGACCTATTGGGCTCATGGAATTCATTAATGTTGTAATGGGGTTATGGGGTTGCATTTGGGCTTTATATTTGGTAAGTACTTGTTGGCCAAGTATGGGTCACCCTATAAATATATAAACGTGGTTGGAGTTATTGTATTATGAGAGGGATTATTGTATTCAAGTTTTTAGCTAGTTTCTTGATTATAATAATGCGACAGGTTTACCTAAATATCACGTTCTTGTTTGTGTTTCTGTTATCAATTCGTTCTTGATTGTAAAGTTAACGAAACAGTAAAGAGTTTTTTAAAAAGCATTGTTTTCATAACCGAGACCGGACCGGCCAGTTGGACCGGTTCAACCGGGACCCGGTGTGTCAAACGGTCCGTTTCACATTATATAACTCGTCAACCGGACCGGACCGGCCAGTTAGACCGGTTCAACCAGGACATGATGTGTCAAGCGATATAACTCGTTTTCTTAAAAAATAGGCCGAGTTAAAATTAGACCAGGGTGAACATGATTTGGAACCGTACGGACCGGTAATGTAGTTGTGGGTTGTGCTACGTTGGAGAATTTATTATAAGCCAAAAATTCAATCCAACAATCAAACATGAGACCTAATTAGTGTTGTGTGAAATCGAGTTTGCCAACTGCATTAGAGGATGTTGGTCTTGTTTAATGAATTAAAAACCTTTCATATATATATATATATATATATATATATATATATATATATTCATAATAAAAAATATTTACTGTTATCATTCTTTGTATGTACAATTTCTCTGAAAATATTATTTAATTATACATGTATTGATAATATCCAAATTATTATTCAAGTTTAAAAATATTAATTAAGTTTATCTTTTATTTAGTTTTCTTATTATATTATAACTAGATTTCCTTATTGTTTATCATTTTCTATTTTTATGTCTTTGTTTTTGCTATAAATTGTAATCTACGTTTAGGAAAAAGAATAAAAAAGAAAAGCAAAAAATTTCCTCAAGTTCTGTTTCTTTTCTTCTCTCTTGTTTTTGGAGCCTAATTGTTAGTACACCATTTTTCATCTCGGTCTTTGTTTAAAGTATTTTCTCATTAGAATAATGTATAGGGGTCTTTTGGTTATTTATGTAAAGTTACATTTGCTAATGTAAAGCTAATTCGTTCGAGTAGCTAATAACAAATGAGCTTCGCGTGTTTATTCGTCCTTATTTGTTAGGATATGTTAACGAATGAGGGAAACGTATGTGATTTGATAGCGAATGAGGCTCATTCCTTAGGGAATGTTTCACAAATGAGTTCAGCATCTATATATACCTTGCAAGTTATATTCTAATTAAGAGTTCTCATTTATTCCCAATCAATCTCGTTACTCTGCCAAAATCTACCCTCAACACACACTTACACACAACTTACGTAATTGATCCAAACCTAAACGTATTCATATCAATAACAAGATCAATTAATGTAATGAACTTGTAATTGATTAGATCATGGTTTTCAAGTGGTATCAAAGCCATTGTCTAACTGAATTACGTTTAGAGATCCATTTCATTTCATATGATTGAAGATTTGATTGTTAATTGTAACTAATTGTAAAGGAATTGATATTTGGACTGTTAGTAACTAAAATTGATCTAATAAGGATCTGAATCATGATAATTGGATCTGAACTAACCTTAGGATTGGTCGCGATGTTGATTTGATAATCTGACATCGTTTAAATGTATTAATTCACCTTGAATTGGTGTAATTGAATTACGCAGGAAGGTATTCAAGTATTTGACTGTATTTGAGTTAAATTGGACTGGATTTGAGGTGTTTGTGATGTTTGGATTGGTTTGTTGAGGTTTAGAATTGGATTACGAGTAGTTTGATTGATGAATTGTGTGATTTGGACTTGTTTGGATAGGTTTCAATTTGTTTGGAATTGGTTTGACTCTGAAAAATGATGAACACGATGAATGATCATTCGTTGTTTTCTTCAGTTCATTCGTTATTTTCATGACTCATTTGTTAGACGGTTGTTAGTTTGTGTTAATGATTTCCAACAACTTCTAACAACCTATTCACGTATTTCAGACTCATTCGTTACCTTGTTCACTCATTCATATCAACCACATTCGTTCTCATATTCGTACATACTGTTCCTTATTCGTTAGCCTATTCGTTACCTGATTCACCACATTCATTACTCTTTCATTTGTTATTACTCATACGTTTGAACAGTTCCATTTGTTATCTCATTCGTGGTGTTCATTCATGAAAGAATTCTCTAATTCGTTAATCAAGTTTTATAGAATTGACAGTTTTAACCCTTGAACTTTTCAAATTTTAACATCATGGATGATCTTTATGCAATAGTATCTCAAAACACACTCATGCAGCAAGTGTTAACCACTGATGATGAGATCGGGTCTCACACTAAGTGCTCAAGACTCAATAAGCTGAGATTTTTCCGAAGTGGGAACCAAAATTTAAAGCACATTTGGGATTTGTTCATCCCGAGTGTATGCATAGTTTTGAAGATGATTACGTACCAATAATAGTAAACATTGTTACACCGGGTAATAATGAGAAGTTATTTTCTTAAATGCCTGTTGAGGAAAAAAAAGCTTATGAGACTGAGACTAAAGCTTATTCTACTTTGACTGTGGCATTACCCGAGAATATTTTTCACCAATTGAGTCACATTAAGATCTTTGCTAAATTGTATCAAGCCTTGAAATCAATAAGTTTATGGAATACAAAGGAGAGCAAGAAGTCAATGTTAAAGTATACGTTTAGAAACTTTAACTTAATCCAAGGAGAGAATGTTTGTGAACCGATCACATGATTATGTCGTTTAACTGCTGAAATGCACAATTTCAATATGCTTCCGGTGATCTCACTGATACATTGAAGAATTCCCTACCGCCTTCTTATTCAACTTACCTGACGGCCCTCAAACAAAATAGGTATTTCAAGAATGAAGAACTAACTACAAATAAGTTTATACAAAAGTTGAAGTAAAGGAAATTTGAATTAAAATTTCAAGAGTCATCCAAGGGTAATCAAGACCCTACTTTATATGGTGGTACAAATCAAGTAAGTAAAAGTGCACAAATATCTACTCTGATCACTGCCTTTTATTTTCAAACAATTCAAGACATTTCTCAAAAGACTCTATCTGAACCTAATGTATTCTCAAGTTCAACTGCTAGTAATGTTGGTTCAGTTCCTATTGTCACTCCACCAGCGAATGTAAACATGAAGGAAGTAGGAATGCATTTTGATTTCATGCGAGCTTTTATGGATTTTTATGAACAACTGGGGGTGGTCAAGTAGCAAACAATGACATGATTGATGAGGATTATGACCATATTGATCCTGATGATCTTGAGTTAATAGACTTGAAATGGAACATGAAGATGATTGTGATAAAGGTAAAAAGGTTTTTGCAAAGAACTTGTAAAGATTTGTCTGCCATATGCAAGAGGATTGGATTTGGCAATTTGAAAGTCAAATGTTATAACCGCCAAGAGTTTGGTCATTTTTCCAAGGAGTGTGACAAGCCCCGAAAGGAATATTTTTCTTCATCAAGAACTCAAGATACAACAAAAAGAAGGATAATAACACTGAGTTGAAGGATAAACTAAAAGAGCTGATTCTATTAAAACTGGAGGGTCACATGCATTGACTACTCAAGAAGGAATTGATTGGTCCCAAAGAATGTTGGGTAATGTATCTTCTGAGGGAAATCAAGCTAATCTGGTTGTGACTGAACAAATGGAGCAGGCTGAGGATGCTAAGGAAGATAAGCTTATGGATGAGAGTGATGATTCAGAGACAGAATCAGATGAGTCAACTGTTGACATGCAAGAAATAGAAGAGGTTAGTTCCAACTCTTCTAATCTGTTTCTATTGAGCCTGATAATTGTATTTCATCTGGTGTTGATGAAATAGAATGTTGTCGTTGTGGTGAATGTAAGTCAAAACTTGATTCACTTCGTCATCACAATGATCAAACTTTTTAAGATCTCACCATCATTCGTGATAACTATCAACAAGTGGTTGAACTTTACCAATAATCAAAAGATAAAATTGAGGCCTTGTTGATTAGTAATCATGACTTGAAAGCTAAGATGTTTTTCAAACAAACCATCATTGATGGACAGTTTCAAGACATTTTTAAGTTGAGAACTAAAATCACCAAACTTAAAAATGAGGCGATGGAGTTAAAAGATAAACTAGGAAAAATTTAGAAGTTCATCTTTTCCAGTTGAATGAAATAATTAAAGTCAATAACATACATTTGAAATCTGGTTAAGCTGGTTTAGATTATGTTGAAATCCCACACAGATAATATAGTTGATATTGGTGATCCTTTGACTATTAACTCACATGTGAGCGTGGATAAGGTTATTCGTGAGGAGAAACCAAACTAGTTGAACCACAGTTAACTCCAAAACCTAAAAATCATAGTAATATGGTTTTTACTGAAACTGACCATGGGGTGTAGGCTGAAGATATGTTTGAACCTCATGTAGGTTGCGAAGGTAAGAATATACATATTGCTAATCATATTCTTTGTGAACCATGTGATTCTAAGATTGTTATATCATCAGAAAAGTCTGTTATTTTTATGCAGATTTAATAAAGTTTATTAATCTGATTCAATGTGATAAAGTAAAGAGTGGTCGGGTTTTTCAAACTAAAATGGGTGAATAAAGTACTTGATGAACAAGATATTCCTTTAAGTTTGATTTAGCCTGAATTGATTGAGAATATGTTTAAAAATGAGACATCGAGCTTGACTAAGATTGAAAAGGCTTTTGAGAAATCAAAAGTGCTTAATAAGTCTCAAGTCAAAGAAAGACCTAGTTTTCTAAAGCCGATCAAGTTTGTGAAATCATCCGGATTAGATATACTCAAAAGTTTTTAAAATTGTTCAAATCTTGATTTTTACAAAAATACATATACAAACATGGCAGAATTTCCTAAAGTAAAGGTTGTGTCTTTTCAACCTTATAAGTGACACTACTGCTAATTTATCACAAGCTTTTGTGGATATGAGAACTTGTTTCTCATGTGGGGAACGTGGCTACATTTCCAGAAAGTGTGAGTCTAAGGTGAAGCTTAATGTAAAATAAAAGGAATAAGTTCCTATGGTTAAAAAGCATCTTGAAAAGACAACCTCCTAAATTCAAGGTTGATGGGACTCATATTATGTTTCATGAAGTTAACACTAGGAAAGTTGTGAGGGTTAATTTTCAAGAGTTTATGTATCTAACAAAAATGTTGAGATTGTTAAACCTCTTTGTAAGAATGCAAACACTGGTGTTATTCGTGATGAGTATTTCAAATGAAAGTCAAACCACCTTTGACTTATACTCGTGTTCATCAATTGCACCGGCATAACTTGAAACAGAATTCAAATGAGATCAAGGTTTTTGTTGATGTTCTTCCAACGAGGAAACCTGAAATTAAATTATGCCGAAAGGAAACAAAGGATGAGCCCATGACTGAGTCCTGGGCTGCCCTTTTGAACTAATCACTTACTTCATTGTGCAAAGTTCATCCAAGACTATTTCAGGAGAAAATGGATCATGGATAGTAGATGTTCTCGGCATATTACTGTCAATATCATAATCTCCTATCAAATGTGAAATATATCCAAGGGGTTATGCGACTTTTGCGGGTAATCAAGGGGATTTTATTACAAAGGAGGGATAAGTCTCAAATGGTCATATTACATATGAGAAGGTTAATTATTGTGAAAAAGTTGAGCATAATCTGTTGAGAGTTTCATAGGTTTGTGATAAAAAGTTTACAACTTTGTTCATGGATAAGGAGTTTGTTATTCGCAAACCGGGATTTGTTATTCCCGAGGACATGGCTGTCATGCGATCACCTCGATTTAATGATATTTATCTTCTTAACATGGCGTCAAAAGCGACTTCCTCATCTATAAAAACGTGTTATGTCTCCAAAACAGCATAGAATAATATGATCCATGGGAACAGAAGGATGGGCCATACCCACATTGAAAGATGAATCATTTGATGGCAAATGATTTGGTGGATGGTGTTACATTGAAGATTTATAAGATTACCGATCACTGTGTTGCGTGCAAGAAGGGTAAACAGAAGGAGAAATCGCATCCACTAAATAAGATCAACTCCATTAATACTCCTCTAGAACTTCTTCCATGGATTTTTTCGGTCCTATAAATAGAGTGAGTGTTGCTAGAGATCTTTATTGTTTGGTTGTTACCGAAGACGATTCTCTATTCTAGTGGGTGTTATTTATGGTATAATAGATCAAACACCCGTTCTCGTGCTAAATTTGATCACCAAGATCGAATCACATTATAAATTTAAAGGTAGATGAATTCGAAGTGATAACGGCACGAATTTCAAGAATAGCACGATGGAGTTTTTTTTGTCTGCAAAGGGATATTCGTCATGAATACAGTGCCCCGTATGTGCCACAACATAACGGTGTTGCTTAAAGAAAGAAAAGGAACTTAATTAAAGCGGCTAGAACAATGTTGGCGGATTCTTAAATTCCCATTCAATTCTGTAACGAAACTGTGAATACTGCATGTTATACATTGAACCGAGGTCTCACGATTAAGAAGCTCAAGAAGACACGCTATAAGTTGCTTAAGAATCGTAAGCCGAATCTCCAATTCCTCGAGCATTTTGAGTGTCCTTGCACAATGTTGAAGAGAGAAGCGGGTAATTTGAAGAGATATCATTTGAAGGTTTCTTTCTTGGGTACACATCTCCTAAGAAACGAGTATTTAACTTCTCTTCTTGGTTTGTTGAAGAGTGGTACCATGTTGATTGTCAATGGTACATCACACCGCCTGCCGGCAAGTGACCTGATTGGATGTTCGATTATGATGGTCTATTCGATTCCTTTACTCCCTCTATCGATGTTTTACATGAAGATCTTATTCGTGCTTATCTTAAAGAACATTTTTGACGGATGCCGAGATCGTTAATTTATGAAGTTCTTATTGAATCTGATCAACCGAAAGCATCAGATGATGTTTCTATATCTGCTGATGATGCCGACTTTGAAGATTCTAACACATACGATTCACTCTTATCATCCTCAGGACAACATTATTTGTGATATACATGAGAGGGTTCGTAGGTGATGTCAGGCTACTAACGTATGCGATGATAATGTATTGTGTGCATATGTGGATACTCATGCATTAGGGATCATGAGTATCACCAAATACACTTGTATTCTATTTCAAATCGAGCTGACAAGTGTTTCAATGATACGTCAAGAATCGTCTTGGGTAGAATCAATGTAAGAGGAATTGCAATAGTTTGTATGAATGGATGTTTGGGATCGTATTGATCAACCGGTTTGGGTCAAGAAAGCGATCCTGGAAAAATGGGTATTTAAATGCAAGAAGGACGATCATGGGGTAATCATAAGGAATGAAGCACGATTAGTCTTCCAGGGATTTAACCAACAAGAAGGCATAGATTACATCGATGTATATGCTCTGGTTGCTCGACTTGAGGCTATACGTATCTTTTTGGCCTACGCATCATTCAACGGCTTTAAAGTTTACAAATGGACGTTAAGAGTGTGTTCTTGAATGAGGAACTTCGCGAAGAGGTGTATGTGAGGCAGCCTCGTGGTTTTGAAGATCTGGACTATCTCGAGAGTGTTAACCGATTATACAAGGCTCTTTATGGTCTTCACCAAGCCCTGAGAGCTTGGTATAGCACATTGGCTAACCATCTGATAAACAGTGGCTTAAAACGAGGGACTGTGGATTGTACTCTCCTTTACAAGACTATGGAAGAAGATCTTATCCTTGTCCAAGTATATGTCGATGATATCATTTTTGCTTGACAAATGGCAAGTTATGTAAGGACTTTGAGAAGACAATGCAGAATAAGTTTGAGATGAGTTCGATGGGAGAGATGAATTTCTTCTAGGGGTTGTAGGTTTACCAGACTCTTCCCGGAAAAATGCTCTTGACAACTCTTCCCATGGGTCACAATTTGTCACCGGACGAATTGTAAAAAAACCGTTGATTCAACCCTCTATAGAACTATGATTGGTTCTTCAATGTACTTAACTGCGTCTCGTCCTGATATCAAGTTTGCTATTTTTTTATTGCTATGTATAAATCGAGTTCCCGAGTGACTCATATGGTGGCTGTTAAGAGGTCACTATTTGAGGGGTAATCTTGACATCGGGTTATGGTATCCCAATGATAATAGTTTGGATCTTATGGCTTATACAGATTTTGACTATGGAGAATGCAAAAATAACTTCAAGTCTACCACAGCATGATGTCAATTCTTAGGAAACCGGCTTGTTTTCTGGCAATATAAGAAGTAGACAATGGTCTCTACTTCAATTGCCGAAGCCGAATACATGGTAGCCAAGAGTTGTTGTCCACAGATATTGTGGATCGAGCAACATCTGCGGGATTACGGTTTGAAGTTTCTTACTAATCCCATATCTATTAATAATTTTGTTACAATAAGTATCACGAAAAAACCCCATTCACCACTCGAAAACGAAACATACTGAAATTCGTTAACATTTTATCCATGATTGCTTTTATTTTCTTGGTATTAATGGTTTAAAATCTTTAACATAAATTCAATTGCTCGGTTAATTATTTTTATTTTTGTTCAGTTTTTCTTTCATTATGTTTTTGGTTTAGGGGGAGAAAATGGGAAAACACAAAAATAGTGTGATTTCTGTTTGTATAGATAAAATCCAAAAACATTCAAATATTATGAGAAGCCAAAAACATTGAAAAATTGCTCTTCAAAATGAGTTTTTTGAAACAAAAATGGAAAATGATAGGACATTGATCATTTATATCTCATATCTAGTAAGAAATAGGCAAAACGATTGTGTGCTTAATTGTATTGGTGCATTGGTAGGCCTTAAACAAACATGTAAGGAAGAGTATGTAATATAAACCTAAATTTGCCAAATTTAAGGGGGTATTAGTCTTTTGCAAAGTCTTGGTTATGAATGCAGAAATGTAATAGCCTGTCATACTCAAGCCTTTTTTAGTATGATCACCCAAAATTGTTATAAAAAATTGTTTTTAAGCTTCTAATTAATAGTTAACACTTCAACAATGTATGGTGTTATGCCCTTAAATCCCGTATTAATGAGATGCGTCGGGTTTCCAGACTCCATTAGGTCTTTATGCAATATATCAAATGGGTATTCACTTCGGTGAATATTAAATTTCTTTTTGAGCAAACCCGCTATTTTTCTGCCAATATAAGTCATTAAACTTGAACACAAAAGTACTTCATTGTACAAATTGACTACTGACTTGATCAAACCACACTGTTAGTCATACATTGTCCCCTTGCTCACGGTTTATTACCGTTAAGAAACGGGCCACAAGGGACACAATGTCTGCAAACCTTAAAGATGAAATCGTGCATACTTATCCATGGGAAAGAACCTCGCGGTATTGCTTGATAACGGGAGTATGTCTTGTAGTGAAGATTATTTGCTAGTTAGTTATTAAGAAACTTAAATATAAATGTTTTGATCTACTGATTCTAACGTTTAAGTCGAGTTGGGGTTACATGGTAAAAATCAAAATAAGCCTGAATTGAGATTAAAGACTGATATTCCTGATATTATGTTCCCTAATTTAAACTTAAAGCATGTCACAAAAATTTTTGTAATATTGTTGAAAGGCTTAGGTGGACAATAATACCAATGACTGACTTAACTCCAGTCATAATATGCTGAAATATAAAAACTGTGATGTAAAGAATATCTGATCAATATGATTCCCTACTCGAACTCACAAAAACATGTACTACTTTCGTAGTTTAAATTTTTGTTTTCGTTTAGATTTGGTTTGAATATTTGAAAGAATATCAAAAATATTTTTGGTGTGTTTTGATATAAATTTAGGAAAATTCAAAGAGATTTTCTATTCTGCTTTATTTTGATTACCGAGCTATGCGAATTTAAATTTGAAATAGAAATATTTTGCCCACGTTTTTAGTTAAAAAAGGTTAAGTTAATAAGCCTTTAAGATAATTTTTAACGTAATATTTAAGAAAATGGCATCAAAAAGGTATATTTTGATTATAAATGTAAGGGTTTTGAATGATAAAAATTCCATTCATTAAAAGTAATGTTCACCCATTCATTAGTGTTCATTTGTTATTCGTTATCCTCACACATTCGCTTCCACTCATAGCTAACGAATGAAGGTTTATTCGTTAAATAGTTAACAAATGAAGAAACAATGAAGGGTTATTCTTTCATTTCTTAACGAATGAAGTGTTATTCGTTAAATCTTTAACGAATGAAGGTCCATTCATTAAATTATTTAAACGAATGTGACATTCATGTGACTTGGGAAATGTGCAAGTATGTACTGCATATTTAAACCCTAAGAGACGAAAGGGAGTCCATTTGTCTAACATTGTTTGCCCTCGAAAACCCAAAACCAAAGAAAACTCTTGCAAAATATTTCCATAACAATTGAGTGTGGTTTTGATTGTTTATCATCTACAAGTACGCATAAGTTATAGAAAGTCATAATGATATTCTTAATTTTAGTTTCGGTTAAGGATTGAGTGAATTTGACGATAAGCTCGTTAACAGACATAAAATCATTCAGTTAGATCCTAAATATGATATGTAAAACTAATTAGATACTATGGATTTGTTATCGATATGTCATCGATGCTTTTGAAACAAATTTCAAAGTATTTGGACAAGTATTGAGTGAATTCATAAATCAAATTGCATGTTTTGACTTTCTGGGTTCATTCTAATTTGGACTTTGACTTTGATTGTCAACAAATTGCATTCGTTAAACTTTATTCCTTTATCAAGTAATGAATGGCTCATATTTGTGTACTATTTGATAACTAATGACCACTTTCGTTGATAATTTAAACGAATGGCCTCGTTCGTTGGATACTTTAACGAATGAGCATTTGTTTACTTAATGAATGTGCAATGACTTAACGAATGAGATGTGTTTCATTTGTTATTCTTTAAAGTATAATGAATCAGGAGAGAGTTGTCATCGTTTTAGTATCATTCAAGTATTAACGTACTCGTTTTTTCAGGTATGGCTGATATTCCTCAGGCGAGTTTTCACGAGGGTGAACAAATTCAGTCATTTGTTCAAGATGTTGCTATTGAACAACCATATGTTGATCAAGCACAACAAGAAGATGAAGAGCCCGCTAATCAACTTGTGTCTGGTAAGAAGCACAACATTTGTGCATTCTTAAAAGAAGACTTATTTGGCTGTGCTATGTTTAGGGATTATTGCTTTTCTGAAGAGATCAAGAATCCATCATGCCAAATCTACTGATCTTCCTGTCCACTATAGCATCATTAGACAATATGGGAGACTACTAAGTATGTCGGGCGAAAATCATAGCATTGCTGAAGTACAAGTTGTAAGTGTATGATTTGGTGTCCGTAGCCGATCGAATAAGTTAGAGATAGTCTAGTCTTTATGTTTAATGTCATATGGCCATTCGCTATGGATTATATAGCGAATGGGTCCATTCTCTATAGACTAGGCTATTCGTTAAGTTATGAGCCCATTCGTTATGGAGATATAACGAGTGGATGCTCATTAGTTAAGTTAATCCCCATTCGTTATGGAATCATAACGAACGGGGGCTCATTCTTAATGGAATACTCCATCGTTAGTGATGTTACCGAATGGGGCCTGGGCCTATATATAGGCAGTTCCTATTCAAAATTGAGTAGAGATTCGTGCCTAAATTATCCAAGTACCGTTACCATGCTGGATTCTCTCTAGGATTAAGTTATTCATAATGTAATCACCATTAAAGTATAAATAAAGTATTAGTTTTAAGTATCGTCTCGCGTGTACGTATCATGTTCTGCAATCGGATCCTATTCGTATAACGTAGAGTAACGTTTTCACAAGTAAGAAGATAATTGTCGATATTGATGTTATTCGTAAGATATTGGGATTATCTGACCCGTTGGATGATCAATGTGAGTTCGATCGGGATTTGATCAATGGATTCTTTAGAAGGTTTAAGTATATGGGAGACTTGAATAAGTCGATATATAACAAGGCGAAATTGTGCGAGTAGTATAAGTATTTATTACACGTACTTATTCATTGCCTTGGAGGAGGCGGTTATGATGAGTGCAGGGTGATGATACCGTTCGCTTTTGTTGCATTGATATTGAACTAGCCATTCAGCTTTTCAGAAATGGTTCCACGATTCCTCCAGATGATTATCAACCACTTACAACCATATTTAGTCAAAGATCCAGAGGTTAAGGCATATCGTATTGTCTTAGATCACATGAATGAAGATTCAATGAGAAGAATTCAAGCATATCATGGTCAAAGTTTGTAGACTAGGCCGAAGTTCAAGAATTTGATTGGTCATTTGGCTTGGGTTGATTACGTAGCTCCACCTAATGATCGTTGGATTCATGACGATTCGGATTCGGAACGTGAAGGTGGTGATGATGATAATGGTGGTGATGATGGTTGGAATGATGGTCTGGGAGGTGATGATGGCGGTGATGGTGCTACGATGGCAGCACGTAAGGGTAAAGCTAAGGGTAAGGCTATTGTGGTAGATAAGCCTGAGAAGAAGAGAACCCGTAGAGGATCTGGTGTGGAGATACAATAGCCACAATCACAAGTTCCGAGGATTGTGGTGTCTGCTTCTGCTGTATGTAATTTATCTACTCTACCAACACCGGTGATTACTACTTCACCGAGTACACTTGTGGTTACAATATGACAAGGACATTGACAGATCCGCGCTTCACGTCAATTCCTCAATCATTGTTGTCTCCGATGCCTTTTCCACAACAAGCCTTGGCTACCACACGTCTAACGGTACCTGCACGTCCTATGCAAAGGCCAGACTTCTCATTTATGTCGTTTAATAGACATGCTAGTCCTATATAGCTCATTCATCCGACTTTTTATAATCTGCCGTTTTAGCAACAAATGTTACAACTGATGAATTTGATACATATTCAAGAAAATCATATGGCTTCCGACAGACAATTTCAAGAGAAATTGTGGGCATGTAAAAGACAAATGGTGAGACATTTGTAGTTTGTTCAGAAAGTGAACCGGGATTTAAAGGTCCTGGTGACTGCTCGGGGGGGAGAGATTGAATAAACACGACGAGATTAAATTTCAATTGACATGAAAAGAGGATATGTTGAAGATATAGAAGGGTAATAATGATAATAAAGATCCCGAAGCTGGAGGATTTGATCAGCAACCAGGTGTTGGTACCTCAGCATCTGGGAATGTCACTGTTGAAGGTGGTTCAGGGAAGCAATTAGTAGTGTATCATGATTCCACTAACGTGCAACTCGTGAATACACTTATGGTACATATTGCATCTATTTGTGGATGATAGAGGGATTGTTATGAGTATGGTGAATGCCAATGATATAGAAGAAGGTGAATTTGTGGACCACACATTAACAAAAGAACATATCGCCTTGCTTCTTAATTTAAATGAAGTGAGGGGGTGAGGTATGATAAGAGTGTTTCATCTGGGAATACATCTTTTAATTATGATGATGTTGTGGGCGAATACGTGACAGCTCACGACTAAGCATTTTCAAGAACCTGAAGAACGTCTAAAGAAGGGGAAAAAGAAGGAAAAGGAAAAAGCTAAAGTATCTACGACTGAGGCTCTGAGATATGCTGAACGTAAGATTATAAGTTGATAAAGGCTCGAGAATCAGCATACCAGATGAAGAAGTTTGTTGCGGTTAAGATGGTCAAAGGTAACTTTATCTTGTGGATGTACGAAAGTGATCTTAAGGTTTGCATCGTGAAGTATGAGCACAGAGTTGAGTACTTTAAGCATATTACTAACGTGCCTACCATGCCATGTTGGGATGTTCGTGCGTTAGCTATCAAGCCGTTCATGAACCGTGGAGGAAATCAGTTAGCTAATTGGATCTATCGACACTCGGTACACGTGGTAAATTATGGTTTTAAATTCTTCAAACCATAGATGCCTACACGTATGTATATCGATGAGATCAATCCGCGTACCGGTTGGAGGAAACTGGTACTTAACGTAAAGCCACCGCGTATGTTGAAGAAGGTTCCTAGAAAGGAATTTCCTCAGATTATTTATAAGAAGTTTAATCGGTGTTATTATGATAACAAGACCGAAGAGGCTGTAAATGTATTGGATAAGATTTTAAAGACCGAGTTTATAAGAATTATAAATCCAATGTGGCTAGTCAACCTGCCTGAGTCCGATAATGAAATGTTATACAAGAATTGGATCAAATGGGCGACGTGAATGATAACGAGCAGGCTTTATAGTTCCAGAGGGTTGTATGTGTATATTATGTGTTTGGGATACATAGTTGTGCTGATTGGAAGACAAACAGTACAAAGAGCTCGATACGGGGGGGGGGGGGGGTGTTAGTACATCATATTGCGTCTCGGTCTTTTCGTAATTTATTTAAATTTACAATCGCTATTGTAAAGCTCACTTGTTAAAGTAGCTAATAATGAATGAGCTTCGCGTGTTTATTCATCCTCATTCATTAAGATATGTTAACAAATGAGGGTAACGTATGTGATCTGATAGCGAATGAGGTACATTCTTTAGGGAGTGTCTAACGAATGAACTCGTCGTCTATATATATCCCTATAAGTTATATTCTAACTAAGAGTTCTCATTTATTCCCAATCCAACTCGTTACTCTGCCAACCTAGATTTGAAAGAGGCCTTAAACATGTTTGTCAACCACCTCAAAGCACCGTCATCATTTATAAGTCTTAAAGGGAATTTGGTTTTGATAGCCAAATCAATTGATCGTAGAACTATGAAAGAGGTGTTCTCTCAAGACAACCAAGAGGTGTGTGAGAACAATAAACAAATTGTCCCTAAGGTTCTTGAGGTAAAAGTTCCATCTAATATCAATGCTCTAGAAAACCTTCATAAAAGAGCCTTGATAGGGGTGGTGAAGGGAAGGACCTAATGGTCTGAGGAATCTGAAAAAGTTCTTGATGGAAGCATGCATATATGGTTTGAACATTCATTATATAGGGGGCTTACACATTATGCTTGCCTATGATGTTCTTCTAGATGCCAAAAATTTCTTGAATAAAAAAGATATTTGAGATAGTTGGTTCTCAAAGTTTGCGGAATGGTGCGGGCAATCCTTACCGTTTCAAAGGATCACTTGGCTTCGTGTGATAGGAGTCCCGTTACATTTGTCTGATGAGGAGGTTTTTAATGCTATCGGATCTCAGATTGGTAAAGTGGTTCACAAGTCTCAGATATCGTGGAACAATGTAGACTTGTCGATTGAGTGTATTGGAAAACTGGTCGGAGACGGGAAAAGAATTAATGAGGAGATAAAAACTAAATTAGAGGTAGAAGTCCTTTAAAGTGTGGGTTACGGAAGAAATGGGCTTATGGGACCCGGAATGCGCTGGGAGGGTGGAGATTACCGATAATTTGGAGCCGGAAGTTATTGGTCGTGACATGGGGCTTCCAGAAAATAGAGGATCACGGGATCAGAATCGGACCGGAAAAGGCGAAGATGAAAGATCAAGTGAAAAGGTGGAGGGGGCATTGGGAATCAATGAAAGGGCGTACGTGGAAAAAAGTTTAAGTTCCGAGGGGGAATATCGGCTAGGGAGCCGGAATCAGCAACAAAGCATTAATGAAGTTGAGCTCCCACCGTCAAATTTTATTTTTAATACAAAAGAAAGTAACAAAGAAAATAGAAAAATACAAAGTAAAGTTGTAGGGCCTAGGAAAATATAAGCCCAGCTGTGGAAAGGCCTCGTGCAAAGAAAAGGCCAAGGTTTGAGGATCCGTTTGGGTTTGACGACTTGTTGGGTATTGGAAGGGATAGAGTTAGTATTTTTAACAAAAAATATAAGGTCATGGAGGTGGAGATTGAGGAAGACGACTGGGATATGCAAATCGATCAGGTGGATGAGACACAAATGGATTAATTAGAAATTCATGGGAATGATTTAGACAACAACCATAGAGGTGGGTACAATTGTCGGAGCAGAGGTAAGTCAATTCTCTGAGTTGGTAAAAGAAGTGATTAAAGGAGAAGGTGTTAACATGGTTAATCAATGAATATGCTTTCAATTAATATAAAGGGTATGGGGATAGTCTCCAAATTTAGGTGGATTAAAGAAATTAAAATTAAAGAAGTGATTTCTTTTTTAGCTATTCAAGAAATACGATGTCGGGGTTGGAGAAAAGTCATGTTTGCAAATTTTGGGATAATTCCCCGTTTGATATGGAGTTTGTAAATGCGTCTGGAAGATCTGGGGGTATTCTGTGTGTGCGGGATTCGTCTGTTTTCAAACCTGTGGATGTTATCAAAGATAGAAATTTCTTGTTTATTAAAGGTATGGTTGTTGGGAGGGATGAGAATTTTTGTTGCTTGAATGTGTATGCGCCTCAAGGTACAGGTGACAAGAAAGGTTTATGGAATCGAATTGCTAGTTTGAAAGAGGCCAATGATGGGTTTATGGTTAATGATGGGGGATTTTAATGTGGTCGAATTTCCAAGTGAAAGGAGAAATTCTTGTTTCATACTAGTTTGTGCTAGAGATTTTAATGCCTTTATTTTTTAGAACGATCTCGCTGAGTATAGTATGAAAGGGGGTAAATTCACGTTTTCTATTGTAATAAGCTTAGCAAAATTGACAGGTTTCTTGTTAGTCAAGGAGTTATGAATAAATGGCTAACTGCAAGCTCCAGAGTTCTGCCTAAGCTTATTCTAATTTTAAAGGACGCTAATTTCGGTCATCGCCCTTTTCGCTTCTTTAATTCTTGGCTTGAACGCCAAGACTTTGAGGGAGTAGTTCGGTCTGCGTGTGAGAACTGGTCTTGGGTTGGTCCAGCGGATGTGGGTTTAATGAAGAAATTCAAAGTTTTGAGGTCCGAGATAAAAAAATGGTGGGATATGACTAAAGTCAAAGAAGGTGAGAATGAACAGTTATGGAAGACCAAGTTGGAGAAGTTAGAAATAGAGGCGGAATCAAAAGATTTAAATGAGGAAGAAGACTGGGTACGGTGGGAATGTTTGAAATAATTAACTGAATTGGCTAATAGAAAAACAAGAGATCTCAAACAAAGTTCGAGGACCCGTTGGGCCTTGCATGGAGATGAAAACTCGGCTTTTTTTCACGGTTTCATCAAACAACAGGAAAAGAAAAAATTCGATACAACGCTTAAAGATGGATGGGATCTGGTGTGATAACCCAAAGACTATAAAAAAAGAGGTATATGGACACTTACGGGAAATATTCAAAGAAAATGTAAAAGAGAGGCTGAGTTTAAACTGCCAAGGTGTTAAAAAACTTTCAGAGACAGAAGCGAGTTTTTCGATTAACGAGTTTTCCAAAGAGGAAATAAAAGAGGCTGTTTTTTAGTGTAAAGGGAACCGAGCTCCAGGCCGAACGGGTTCAGTTTCAAGTTTATTAAACATTTTTGGGATCTGTTTGAAGCAGACTTCGAGAATGTTTTGGCTGAGTTTCATTCAACAGGGAGATTCAACATAGGGTCAGTTCGTCTTTTATTACTTTGATCCCTAAGTGTCAAGATCCGGTTGGTTTAAATGAGTACAGGCCTATTAATTTGGTGGGGGTGATAAATAAAGTGGTTTCAAAAGTTTTGGCTCTCCGTTTAAAAAAGGTGTTAGGGTCGGTTGTTTCTGATACTCAATCGACGTTTTTAAGAGGCAAGGCTATTCTTGATGGACCTCTGATAGTTAATGAATTAATCTCCTGGGCGAATAAATCAAAGTATAAAGCTTTCTTTCTAAAAATTGATTTCGAGAAAGCTTATGATAATGTAAATTGGAATTTTTTTAATTTCGGTCATGTCTCAAATGGGATTTCCTCCGATTTGGTGTGATTGGATTCTTGGAATTTTATCTTCGACAAGATCGTCAGTGCTCGTTAATGGCTCGCCGACCTTTGAGTTTCAATGTTATAAAGGGATGAGACAAAGAGACCCTATATCTCCTTTTCTGTTCCTAATGGTGATGGAACCTCTCTCTAATATGGTGGTGAAGGCTGTGGAGGAAGGTATTTTAGTGGGTTTTCGGACTCCGAATAGGGGGCGATGGTGTCTCACCTTCTGTATGCGGATGATGCCATGATAATAGGGGAATGGTCTAAAAGGAATTTGGAAAACGTGAACAAAATTCTAAGGTGTTTTCATATGTGCTCAGGCCTAAATATAAATTTTAAAAAATCAAACCTTTATGGAAGTACCGTGACTATAGTAGAATTACACGAGATGGCTGGGTCCTTGGTTGCAAACTTGGGAGGATGCCTTTTATTCACTTAGGCATTTTTGTGGGAGCCAACATGAATAAAATTCATAATTGGAACACAATTATGGATATTTTTCAAAAAAGGCTTGCGGTTTGGAAAGCCCGTTCCTTGTCTATAGGAGGTAGGGTCGTTTTAATAAAATTGGTCCTAGAAAGTTTACCAGTATATTATTTGTCCATTTTTAACCTTGAAAAGATTATGAAGAGATTCTTATGGGGAGGATCGAATGAGGGTCGTAAAATTCATTGGGTGGCTTGGGAGAGGGTGACTCTCCCTAACCTCTCCCTAAAGATAAAGGTGGTTTAGCCATCTCGAGGCTCAACGTTGTTAATAATTATTTGTTGGCGAAGTGGGGTTGGAGATATAAAACGGAAGAGGGGGGGTCTATATATGGAAAAGGGTTGTAGATTCTATACATAACCATATAAAGGTCCCAGGAAACAAAAGGATCTCTAGTGTCTACAGCAATATTGTCAAAGCTATAAACAAGTTAAATTGGGAAGGTAGCAGGTTGGTTGATTTGATTAAAGAGAAGTTAGGAAATGGTCAAATGATGAGCTTTTGGAGTGACAATTGGGTTGGCAGTATGTGTCTAAAAGAGTTTTGCCCAAATCTTTACAAGTTGGAAAAAGAAAAAAAATGTAAAGTGAAAGAAAGATTTTGGAGATTGGGTAGTAGCTGTGGATGGGCGTGGAGCTGGTATAGAAGCCCAAACACTATACAAGAATTGACTAAGTGGGAGAAATGTTTTCATCTAAAAAACGCTGCTCCGTGGAACGAAGGGTCGGACTCGTGGGTTTGGCTAGGTGATAAAGGGGGTGAGTTCTCAGTTAGTTCGGTCAAAGGCCTATTAACAAGAAATAAAAATATGGCTAATGTTATGAAGTGGAGTAAATAGGTTCCGGCGAAGTGCAATAATCATGCTCGGAGGGCGGAGATTGATAGATTACCTACTAAGGGAGCTTTGGAACGAAGGAATTTAAGGGTCTCGGACAATATTTGCGCTTTGTGTGAGGTGGAAAGTGAGTCTGCGGAACATATAACAACGGGTTGTGGCGTTGCAGCGGTTGTTTGGGATCACATTGTCGTTGGTGTAAAGTGCCCCCTATTTTTAGTTTTTCAGTTAGAGACCTCTTAGAGCTTCACAAGTCCATCAAGCTTGGAGATGTAGCGAAAGAAGCGTTTCATAGGATCATCATTATTGTTTGTTGGGGTATTTGGATTGCGAGAAATGATAAGGTGTTCGAAGGAAGCGAGGTTAAAGTGGAAGACATTATTGGTGGCATAAAATCTCTTGGTTTTCTTTAGTTTAAGAATAGGTCTAAATGTAGATCGATTAGTTGGTCGAATTGGTATAATTTTGTTTTCATGTAATTGTGTTTGCTCTTTCTTGATGGCCTCCGTGTTTTGGAGGTAGCGTGGTGGTGGTGTAGTTTTTTTTGCTTGTTTATAAAAACGGTTCGAAAATAAAAAGTTAGTAAAGAGGGCATAAAAAGTGAAAATCCCAATAAAGCACATCCGACATAGATGTGGAAATCACAATAAAGCACACCATGCAATTCATATATATATATATATATATATATATATATAGATGACCTGATCTGTAATTCACTATAGTTTCTATATATTTTAAACTATTTTCTTAATTAGTATTCATTAAAAAAGAAAACATTTTTAACAAATTAATAAATAAATTTAGATTAAAAGCTATCAAGTTAAAAATGTTTTAAATTAATTTAATTTAAATAAAATACTTTCGATTTGTTTTTTCTTTTTAACCTCTAGACTTCTAGTTCTAAGGGCTGGTTCCTAAAAGTTTTAAGCGACAAATTATTCGTAAAAGAAGATGACTTGGAGACATATGGTTGTTTACATCTAAGCATATTATAAAAGTCAAAGACAACAAAATATATATATAGAGGCATACTTGTTCAAAATTGAACCAGGGTTCATGTCAAATACCTTGTTTAAAACTCATGTTTGAATCAAAGCATGATTTCAGTTTCATCCAAACATCTTTGGCCGAAGAAAGATCGACAACAATACCAAGTACGTCATCGCTAATTGATCCAAAAATCCAACCTTTGAGAAGACTGTCGTATTGTTTCGTGATCTTCGAACTATAAACTTTTGGAACATCATCTATAAGCCAACACATATCATGAGCCTGCATGAGGCAAAGCATTTGTGTCTTCCAACGATGATAATTGCCATAACCGGATAGCTTTACAGAAACAAAGTTAGATACGTTAGTATTGAATGCATATAGATGATAGGAATTTGGGTCTTCAGGAGGGGTTGATGAACTGGCCATGTTAATGAGATACAGTTAGATAGACGGGGAAGTGAGAGATGAATGGAGTTTTGTGTCTTTGCTTATTGGAGATAATGCATTATACCAGGGCCTTGTATGTAAACTTGTAGAGTGAAGTAGAAGAAAGCTCAAATTGGAATTCATAATATGGCCAGCCTTGAAATTTAATATCATAAGTAAACTAGAGTAAACTATAATTGTATTCATCTATGTGTACTAAAAGAAAAGTTAAAACTTCATAGTTTAAAAAAAAAGGGTTAAAACTTCATAGTTTATCTGTAAAATTACTCTTGCAGACTACGTACATTTATAACTAGCACAATTCTTCTTCCTTTTTCATGTTTTTTAGTAAATTAAGTGTCAAGTTTGGTCACTTATGTGACTTAAATTCAAAATCTTACTTTTTACATTTGGACCCTTGAGGATTCGAGTTCATTTCTTTTCGTTCAAATCGCTAAACATGTCTATTTTCTATCTATAACTAAGGGGTTATTTCTGTCTTTTTACCTATTTGCTTGAAAGTAACAATTGTAACCAAACCTCACGAACAGTTATATAAGACGAATATTACGTATTTACCAATTTTTATAGATTAAAATGAAGTTATTAAATATCTATTTTAATCATGTTTCTAATATATTTATTCAGAATTATTTAACTAAAAAACCTCATCTTGATTTCCACAATAAAATAATGAACGTGTCAACCGGTCCATACGCATGTCGCTCGCAATTTGTTACGGTCGTATATCTGAATTTTAGTAAAGTTATCGAATGGCCCACTTGTTAAAAAATTTACAATGTATTTAACATGATACTAAGAGATCATATGTAGTTATAATGTCTTACTCATGGGCATTATGCGTCACGTATCGTCTAGTCAGAGTTATGGTTTTTTATCAAAATAGGGCGTAGTCACGTGACTTTTACACTTTTTTTATTTAAAAAAAAACATTTACTAAAAATAATCAAATATCAATAATATTTTATTAAATAGATATTTCATTAAAATAAAAAAAACTACTCGTCGTCGTCGTCTTCATCGTCTTCGCCCTCGTCGTTTTCATCTTCGCCCTCGTCGTCGTCGTCTTCATCATCGTCTTCATTGTTGCCCTCGTTTTGATTATCGTTTTCAGCAAACAAATGTTGCTTCATCCAAAGATGTTGGACCAAATCCCCCTTTATAAGTGCGTTATGTATCTCTCTTGACCGCACAAAATCCGATTTTTCGAGTCCTTGCTCCATACTTGCTGGAGTTCGTGGTGGATTCGAGTCCGGTATGAAAGTTGGTCATATTGTTCTTCCATCGTCCTTGATGATTATGTTATGCATTATGATACATACATACATAGCACATTTCATTCTTTCTAAAGATCACCATAAACGACAAGAATTTTTAACAAATTGCCATCGTTATTGAAGAACATCAAAACACCTCTTGATATCCTTTTTCATAAACTCTTACACTTTTTTAAAATGATGTCTTTTTTCTTAAATTAGTAGTTCTATATTCTTTAAACGGTTTACGTTTCAACGTCTAAGCTTTAATTAAGTTAATGTACCCCGTTGAACTTTGGTAATGTTTTTCATCAATTAGTACGTCTCTATCCCTAAACTTCCTAGTGTTTTCAGATAGTAATGTTTTTTTAAAAAAAAAAATTTTCTTTCAGATTTTTTATGCTTATTTTTTTATTCTTATTTATTTAACATATTATAAGTAAAGCTAACTTTTAACTATACATGTTCGCTTAAATCTATGTTTAGTTCACTTTTACGGTTATCTATATTAAAAACTGCATGGTTTATATTGATACGTTGATAAATCGGGTAACAAATACATCATAGCCATTAAGGGTGGCAAACCTAACCCAAATGAATTGTTTTAGGTCAAGATGGATAAATTTTAAAAGTTAAATGAGTTATGATGGATCATAAAAATTCTTCAGGGGGGTCAGGATGGGTTGGAAAATATACAAGTGAGTTTCATTTATAGGTTAAAATGGGTCAAAACAAAATATCCAAACTATCCAAAATTTGTCTAATTCAAAATACCCAAACTATCACGTGCGAAACAAAACTCATCCGAAACCCAAAAAACGATCAAAACGAAACAAAAACCCCGAACCGAGAAACTGAACCGAAATAGAAAAACGACCAAAACGAAACAAAAAAACGGAAATGAAACCGAAACACTGACCAAAACGAAACCAAAAGAGCGAAATGTAACCGAAAAGCTAACCAAAACTAAACAAAAACACCGAATCGACCAAACCGAAACAAAACTAAATCGAAAAAGAAAAATGACCAAAAAGAAACAAAAAAACCGATATGAAACTGAAAAGTTGACCAAAACGAAACAAAAAAAGTGAAATGCAACTGAAAGCGAACCAAAACAAAACAAAAACACCGAACCGACCAAAACGAAACAAAAATACTGAAACGAAACTTAATTGAAATTGAAGTTCTGAAAACCAAAACGAAACAAAAAAGCCGAAACGAAACTGAATTGAAATAGAAAAACTGAAAACCAAAACGAAACTGAACCAAAATAGAAAAACGACCAAAACAAAAGAAAAAAAAAGCGAAATGCAACTGAAAAACTGACCAAAACAAAACAAAAACATTGAACCGATCAAAGCGAAACAAAAAAACCGAAACGAAACTAAACCGAAATACAAAAATGACCGAAATGAAACAAAAAAACCGAATTGAAACTGAAAAACTGACTAAAAGGAAGCATAAAAAAACTAAATGCAATTTAAAAACCGGACCAAAACGAATAAAAAACACCGAACCGACCAAACGAAACAAAAAAACTGAAACGAAACTAAACGGAAATAGAAAAACGACCAGAACGATACAAAAAAATCGATATGAAACCGAAAAACTGACCAAAACGAAACAAAAAAAAAAGCGAAATGCAATCAAAAAGCTTACCAAAACGAAACAAAAAAAACTGAAACGTAGCCGACCAAAATAAAACAAATGAATCGAAACGAAACAAAAAAACGAAATTTAACCGAAAAACTGACTAAAACAAAACAACACTGAAACCGAAAAAAAAATCGAAACTGAAATCATTGAAACCGAGCAGATACCGAAACCGACCGAAATGAAAAAAAAAACAAAACTGAAACGGAACCCCCCCCCCCCCCCCCGAAAAACTCAAGCCTAAACTGGTACGAAACGTTTTTTTTTAATGCACGAGGATGATGGGGGAAACATTTTAGTTAGTTTACATTTTGCGTTTTTTATTTATATTTTGAGTTATTATTTTTTAATATTTTTTTTGAATATTTTATTGAAGGGTTTTTACAACCCTTTGTATGTCAACCTTCACTTGGGTCAAGATGGATTAGTTTTACCCTTCTTGACTCATATCCATCCTAACCCTCTATTTTAAAATGTTTTTGGTAGTCAGAAACTGAGATACTCGTAATATTGCGTTGTTCCATGCCCAACTTAATATGCATCTGTGTAGGCTTTAGACTTTTTAAGTTTTATCTACCAGGTATCTTGTTATATGGCATTCATCATATGAACCTGCTTGTGTTCTTTCGATAATATCTTAGGTTTCACATGATATACATATTTACTGTTCACAAAGGGATGATTGGTAGTTAATTCCACACACACATCTCCTCATCAATCAAAACACATTTTTTACTCCAAAAAAGAACGCAGTTTTTTTTTTTTGATAAAGGGGAAATCCAGTGAGGAACTTGTGTTATGTGAAAGTCACACGGTTGATGAAAATCCCTGTCACTCGTGAGGAATTCATGCGTTAAGTAATCGAGAACAAGAATCTTAATCTAATCCAAACTTTTCAAAAAATTAAGAAGGCAACACATCGGTTTGTGGATACCTCCGGTCATTCTTATACTGGGAAAGTCATGCATGCTACGTTATGGTTGGGTCAGTATAATGGTCATTTCTACAAATTCTAACACAAAAAACTGACATAGTGTTTGTGTTTCAGAGACCGTAGAAGTAATTTCTCAAATTTAGGGACCAAACTTGCAATATGAACATACTACTTGGGCCAACCATGTAATCGACCCGTGTTCTTTATTTTAAGAATCCACCCAATTTTTGAATTTACGAAATTGTTATAAGCGGGTCACACACTAATAATAGTTCTATACTTCTATATATTCATTTAACACCAAAAAATTAGTTGTTAAATTTCAATAAAAGTTCTATGGCATTTTTCGAATTGACGAAAGAACTCTTATCAAAACTGCAAACATTATTACAACAGTCCCAAAACATGTAACATCCCCAATGATGTTCATAAAATGAGCCACGAAATCAAGTTTATCTTTGAACAAGTGTAAACACACAAACTGGCGTCAATAACTATTTTAAGAAATAATTGTTACAATATTTTAAAAACATTAATTGTTATTATTAGGAATTTAAATATTAAATATGCTTATGAAGAATAGCGTTTACATGTTTAATATTACTGATCTATCTTTTTTAATAAAACACTACAACTTTTGTCACTTGACAAGCTCATAGTCTTCCTCACTTTTTTTTCAACTAATTTCTATATACGGAACTTATCTTTTAAGTAATTTCAATATATGAATTTAAGTTTGTGTTTATTAAATGTAAATACTAAATGTCATTCATTACCATTAATGGTGAAATAAGGAAATATCAAAATTGAAGTTGCATACCTGTTAGAATAAAATTTGAAAGTCACATGTAATTGCAAATTAAAAAAAAAATTAAAGGTGCACTATTATCGAAAAATTTGAATTTGTATGATAAACTACAAATTATTTTTAAGCAGGGATTTAAGCAACAGTACATAATTTTTTATATAAGATTGGTTTCAAATTTGGATTTAAAATTTTCTAATATGCATTTGAACTCATGAAAATGTGTATATTCTTAATTTTCTACAAACATTTTGTATGAATATTACAAACATGGAGAATACCAGTTATATATATATATATATGTGTGTGGGTGTTTAACATTAAATCATTGAAGTTGAATAGTATAATTATAATCTATATGTATAATGATTTACTATATGAACTATTTGTCATCTATTTATATGACTTTTTTGTGTAGTATAAAGGGTTTTAACAATAAAGAGATCAATATTTAGTTTTCAATATTTTTTCCATAACCCAGACTAAAATGCTTCATAGATATATGATTTATGACTTGATTTATATTTTTTCTATACATTCAAAAATATTTAATTTAATATGTCTTATAAGATAAATTACTTAATTAAAAGCATTTGATATTTTAAACCAAAAAGTTTGTTTTAATCACATTCCATTATTTTTGTTTTTCAAAAATCATTTAGGATATCGAAACCTAGAATATCGTTTTCATCAGTTATTTACATAATTCCTATATTATATTAACTTATTAATTTTATTTTTATACAAATACAAAGAAATGAGGTTATGTTAGTGTTATCTATTGGTTAGTACATAATTAAAGTGTTTATTATGGTTTATATCAAAACTAATAAAAAAATAAACAATCGATTCATTATATGTGGAATGAGAACAATCGACTTGGACTAAATCCTGATAACGCAGTGGCTGAGGCTTAGCCTTTAATAACTTAAAATATATATGATTTTAAAACTAAAAGTTTATTTGTGTTGGCCCGAAACCTAGAATTCTGACCCAAGAACCAACCCGAATTACTTCGGTTCAAGTTCGAGTTAGTGTTTTCTTGGGTTCGAGTTTCTCGGATCGGGTTAGTTTGAGTTCGAGTACGAATTTTCTTGGGTTGGGTTTCATGTTATGGGTAAAAGTGACAGCCATACTTCCAACTATTATAAATAAGAATCACTACGTACCTTCACTTTATGCAACTTTAAATCTTTTAAAATTCTTCTAACTCAAAATAATCACTATTATTTGAACATGGTTTTAAGATTAGTATGTATTTGTCATTTTCTTGACAATTACATTCATATGAAATGAAACAAATCATTTTGTTATAGTTTAATTTTTGGTTTATATGTTATACAATTTTTTAATTGTAAAATATAAAATCAATTAAAATTTGTCATACACAAAATATTAATGCCAACAAATTTATCATGATCAATAAATTTCAAATTCTAAATATTCTAAGGATGATTATATCATCAAAGTTGTAATATGGTTTTTGGGATAACCATGTTTTTTTTTGGATAAACATGAGCAGATGTTCTCAAATGTCATATTAATTAATTAAAAGTTATGATATTTTATGTGTATGAATATTTTTTTTATTAGTTTCATGGATACATTATCATTCGTCTAGAGTTGGTATATACTTGGAGAACCTTTTTGTGACACGGACAACCATACGTGACTATATCAAAAGTTATAATCAGACATATATATTAACTTATTAAGAGTTACAAGCAGACATGAACTAAATATTTTGATTTATCACAAATGTAGTGTAAAAGAAAGTTTTTAGTTATTTGTAACATATTTGTGTAATCTTAGTTATCTAATTTCTGTAATTTTAATGTTAATTTTAATTGTATTAACAGTATATGATTAATTTGTTGAATGTATTTTACTTAATGATTAAAGTTTAAATTTTTTTATCAATTACTCATGTAATACACGAGCCTCAAACTAGTTTATTCATATAATTTTGTACTAAATAAATAATAGATATAGAGGTCAAAAGTAAGCAAAAAGAAAAAGGGAAATAAGAAGAGGAAAACGAGTGGAGAGAATTGAAGTTTAAAGAAGATGATTTCAGGGGACATTTGCTTTCATCAAAGAAGTTCACTTTTTCATCTTTTAGAAGTTAGGGTAAGAAATATGGCTCAAGCCACCAAAATTCTATGTTATAAGTGTGTTTTACTTCAAGAATCAGCTTTTTAAAGTTGAGGGCTCAAATTGGTGATTCTAAAATCCAATAGCGTATAATTTAAGGATTTCAACAACCGAATAGACAAGTTCCCATGCAACCTTGTAATGGTTACGCATGTTGGTGTTTAAGGGAATTTGAGTAAAATATTGATTAGCATGTCTTTTAACATAGTAAAGATATCTAAGATATTGATGTTTTTGGTTAACAATAATCACCCTTAATGTCTTTACAAGAAATCTGGTTGATCTTAATAATAAAACATGTTTTTAGTGGTATTTTTCGATTTTGTATATTTATTCATATTATTGTTTGAAGTTTTAACTTCGAATTTGTGTTCAAGACTACATATTTTATCCCGGGTTTGTATGTTTATTATGATTCCCAACTAGTATAAAATGTTAGAAACCAAAAATTATGAAAGTTTTGTTATTTAGTCTATTTCGGACAATTTCGGATTGTTCGGATGTTATCTGAATCTGATTTGCATTGAATTCAAATATACACGTTCGGATCACCTAGGAATATCCCTAACTTGGATCAGAATGGATTTCGGACCCAATATAGGTCCACTAAAATGGATCTCACAACTTTACCCAGATTAATCCGTGTTTTTTGTTAGGAGAAATCACTAACAACACTCGGATATCGGATCTTAGTTTTGCGAACACAAAAGAGAGAAAAAGATGAAGTTTTGTTGGAATTTATATGGAAAAATAGGTGAAAGTGACCCTTTTATAAACTCCCCATTTCTAAGGTTTTCATTTCATGGGCCCAAGTGGGCTCGCCCAATGGGCTTTTACCGTATGTAAGGCCCATTTCATGTTTAGTCTTTTGTATTTGTAACATGTATTTTGTTTGTATTTTGTTATTTGTATCTTTGTAATGTTTGGGCACAAGGCCACATGTACTTATAGCCCACTGGGCTTTTGGTAATGAAAGATGTGCATGAGAATACACACAGTATATATTGTGTGTGTATCTCATACACAAAGATAACCTTTTTGCAAAACCTAGTTCTCTAACTCTCAAACTCTCTCTTTTCTTTCTTTGTTCACGGCAATAATAACTTACAAACAAGATCCGAGATCTCGGTCCTAACTAGTTGTGTTCGCCAACTAGTGTAGAGGTTGATCCAAGATAACTAGTAATAGTTAGTGTGTTGTTAGATCCGGTCAAGGGACCTACAATTGGTATCAGAGCTTTCGGGCCCTAGTTGTAGATCTTGGGTCACAACCTTGGATTCTGGTCTTGTTTGTGTAGAAAATCGGATTTTCAAGAGTTTTAGTGGGTTCGGGTTCATAGAGTTCAAAAAAAAGTACTCAAAAGTTCAAGAAAAGTGTGTTCAAATCTTCAAGATTCAAAGTTTGTGTTTAAAGTTTATGTATTTTGGGTGAAAGAGGTTACAAAACTTCACAAAAGTGTTATTTGAAAGTATGAAAACTTTGGGATTTATGTAGATCCATAAAGAGTCAAACTTGAAAAAAGTGACATTCACCAAAATAGATTTTCAGAAAAAGATGGCAGGAAAGTACCTTCTGTACTTTCCCTAAGTACAAGCTCATTTAAATCACCATTCGAAACGAGTGTTGATTCGAATTGAATCACCACTCTATTCGAATCACCATTCTATTCGAATCCAAGATTGTAATCTAATCGAACTCAAGCCTAATCGAAGTGAATCAAGTTAGCCTATTCGAATCCAGTAACCATTCGAATCGAATTACCATTTGATTCGAATACACGCTGAAATCAAATCAAGTCCAGATTACATTCGAACCAATTCTTATTCTACTCGAATCTCTATTCGATGCTGATGTGTGTATAATGATGCTCTTTCTAAATGACTCACAACTAAGCTTTAAATTTATTAAACAAGACTCCTAAAGAAACCACACAAAACCGGCAAGTGTACCGATCACTAATAGTATAGCACTAATGAAGTCCGAGTATCGAACACAAGGACACGTGAAAACGTTTTTAATGCTTAACCCTAACCAAGACTCACCTAAGAATATTATTTTTCAAATGATTTTTAATTATTAACTATTTGACCTAACTTACCTTTAAATTTAAAAGACTTAACCTAACAAGACTAGATGAAACTTTGAGAATGAGATTTATCAATAGAGAAAACGTCTACCTAGGTAAGAATCCTATTAAATGTATAATAAGCTAATGGATTGAAGAATCTCACGAAACTGGTTCGTAAGGATGACACAACTAAGGTTCACTCAAGAAGGCTAGATCACCTCTCGGTCTCACTAACAACCCTAACTTACACTTAGTTGATTTTAAGATCAAACCGGGTAACGAATTGTTAAAGTGTTCAAATGCCGACTCTCCTCTCGGACTCCCCGACACACTACCCTAATGGAGACGAATACTACACAACCAAGGATAAAGGAACAATTTATTAACTTAAACTATATCAACTAATCGCTCACAAACCCAAACCCGACAAGAACCGAACCCGCTCTCGCGCGATCCTAATCCTAACAAGTAAAAGCTATGAGACGAACCTACTTCCTATCACCTCTCGGTCTCTAAGAAGGTGTCTACCCACTGATTTTAACTAATTAACACACCCATTAAACCCTACGGTTGTACTTCCCGCAAACAATCTCTGAACACAAAGTAAAAAGTTCAAACAAGCTAAAATCAACCAAAACTGATTCAATCAATCAAAGCATGAGGTATATGAGTATAATTAATAAAAACACAGCCACTAAACACAACCTAATTCAATGTTAAACCAAACTTTTCATTAACAAATCAAGTCATGATGATCAACAATCCATATTACTCATTAAAATCTAACAATAAACATCTAACCTAGGTAGAACAAACAAGTTTAGCCTAATATATTATTTGGACAACAGCATATACTTAATTTAAACATCATAAAGCTCAACATAAACATAATTAAACTCATTCAAGAATCAATATCAATCAAGAACAACTCAATCTTCAATTTACTTGCAAAACAATTCAAGTTAAAAGATTAAATCAACTAGTTATGAATCTTGAACAATAGAACAAAGTTTATGGATGTAATACTCAAGATTATGGCTGAGTTTATTGATGTTGATGACCCGTAGCTGCTGTACCAAGTGTCCCTCGATGATCTCCTTCCTTTCCTAGCAGCCAACTAGCTTCAAAATATATTATTCTTCTTTCCCTTGCTGGCTGTTCCGATCAGAACTGATAGGGTAAGTTAGGTGTCTTTTTTTTTAATAATGTTAGTTGGCCCTTTTTTTGCTGCTGCTCACGTGGAGATTTGCCCAGCCACACAAACCAAAAAATTGGTTTGTCTCCTTAAACAAAACAGCCGACCACCTCAACACAAACAAACAACAAACTTATGTTTTTTGATAATTCCCGATTGGAAAAGTGAGCTGCCAAGTTGGGTGCTTAGGTTTTTTTTAAGTTATATTATATATTAAGACATGTAAGGCTTTCTCTAGCGGGCTTGGGTCGGGCTTTGAGCTTTGGTCTTGTTAACTTGATCATGAAGACCTCCAATATCTTCAAAAACCCGAACCTTTTCTCGTTTAAAACTCGTCACCTACACAAAATAATAAACTTTCTAAGGTCATATAAAAACAAGCCATAATTATTATTTATTATACGATTAAGCACTTAAAACATGACAAAAAAGTACGGAAAGCAAGTGTGTTTTATAACACATCAAACATCCCCACACTTAAGACTTTTTCGTCCCTGAAAAAGGAATTTTCACAGGATCATAACCAAGTGAAAAACAACAAACTCCCAGATAATTAATCATTATCAAAACACAAGAAACAGCTCGACATATTGACCGCGATTGCCGATATTGTTGCCACTTAAACCCAGCCACCAGCCAATCAAGCCCCCATTTTGCATTAAACATTTTAAGTCCAAAAATTAAGGCTACACCTACCCCCATCTTAGACAAAGAGAGCTAGAAGACTAAAGTCGAAGCAAGCTGGTTCGACAAATCACCATAAGCCAAGGACTCGTTGATGGTACTAATTAGATGCACTCGGTGAAATTTTTATGGATGAATGGTCATGTGGAGGTCGTACGAGCTATTCCTAAATATTATTGAACTTTGTCCTATAAATTCCTAATTTCATATTTATTGACTAAGAACCTTCGAGCCCCAATAGTGTATCCTCAGAGTCACTATCCCCAAGGTAACACGTAAACTCTAAGTCCCGTCTAGTATGTGCATCTTTGGTCTCTTTTACTAACTATAAAGAATGCTTCTTTGGCATTTTACAATACATAACTTTCTTCACAAGCATTTTGCTTTTCTTGAACAACTTTTGATAATACACATAACTTTCAAACATACCTCTCTCTGTTTTTTTTCATCTTTTTTTTTCAATCTTTTATATCACCCTAAAATATATAACTATTTCTAAGCTCGTAAAAAGATGGACATGTGGTGTGTGCTGGTTTGAGTGCATCTAAGTATAATCATTTAAAAGTTTACAGATTATGGTAATCCTCCCTAAGCATCGAAATTCGGATTCACCATTTTTCAAATTATTATATATATAAAAACTGCTAAAGAGGACTATCAGAGCTAGTTGGGCCTACCGACACATCTCAAATCAGATATGCAAACCATCCCTTCTTTTTATTATATTATATATTTCAAAAGTTTCGAGAGTTCGTTAGCACAGGTAGTAATATCATTTCCTGCTTAACGTAGAACAAAAACAATTTCCAAGGGACATTTTTTTTTCTTTAAAATTCTTTTATATTTTCATTTTTTTTTAAATTCAGACGCCCAACCACTTTTAGTTTTCGGGTCAATGGCTATCCTGTATGTCTACAGGTAGATAACAGGACCAAACATATACAAGTATATGTCCCTCGAACTTAAGTTGCCGACATAATTTTCAGCGAAAGAATAAAACAATTTTTTTCTTTTTTAAATTTTTCCTACAACAAAGTAAAATAAATTCTCATCCCCACACGTAGAACGAAATCGTCCTAGATGAGAACAAGGAAAAGAAATAAAATAAAAATAAAACTTAAAGTAATCAAAAGTAAAACAGGGAACGGGATACTCCCCTTGTTTATATGCAGAATCTTCACCAACAGTGTATCAATCGAACGACCGTATAGCATTTCATTCACGGCCGCAACCTCGGGAGAACCAGATCCAAAACGCCATCAGAGCTACCATGCGCATAATAATACCTGGAATAACTCAAACTCGCTCGCATGTAGCGGCGCACAAAACAGAAAAAAAACATAAGTAATAAACATATTTTTGTGTTTTTGTATTTTTTTAATTTTTTTAATTTTTTTTAATTTTGTTGAATTTTTTAATATTTTTAATAAATAACAAAAATAAAACAGATAATAAAGAAAATCAAAATACATACTCTACAACTCGGGCTGTCTCCTGAGTGATGCATCCAACACGTCTACGCCTCGGTGAGTGAGTCAAGGTAGAACACCTCGACTGTCTAATAAGTTATCGGCTCTCCTATGTAGTGCTTCAACCTGTGACTGTTTACCTTAAACTTCCCGCTCTGATCTTGTATCTCAATAGTGCCATACAGGAATACCTCAGTGACCGTGAACGGTCCCGACCATCGGGATTTCAACTTTCCCAGGAATAACCTCAACCGGGAATTATACAGTAAGACCTTATCCCCACACTTGAACTGCTTATTACCCTTCAACTTTCTGTCATGCAGTTCCTTCGTCCGCTCCTTATACTTAAACGACTGAGCATACGCGTGATCTCGGAGCTCCTCTAACTCGTGCAACTGATGGAAACGATTTCCCTCTGCGGCGGATAAATCAAGATTAACCCTCTGAACGGCCCATGACTGTCGTCATTTAAGGTCCGGCTAGCGTAGTAGATCGGATGGAAGTGTTTATCCTTCCACTGTCTAAGAACTGCTCCGACTGCGAAGTCGCTCGCGTCACACATCAACTCGAATGGTAAAAACCAGTCGGGAGCAACCATGATCGGGGCGTTAACGAGTTTATCTTTTAAAAGATCAAACGCCTCGATACACTGCTCAGAAAAAACAAATGGAGCATCCTTCTCCAGAAGTTTGGTCATGGGTCTCGTGATTTTTGAAAAATCTTTGATGAACCGACGGTAGAACCCGACATGACCTAGAATACTACGAATGGATCTCACAGAAGTAGGCGGGGGAAGATTAGAAATGGTCTCGATCTTTGCGCGGTCAACCTCTATCCCCGCACTCGAAATCCGATGCCCCAGAACAATGCCCTCGCGAACCATGAAATGACACTTCTCCCAGTTAAGGACTAGGTTGGTGTCAACGCAGCGGGACATCATCCTCTCAAGATTTTACAAACAATGATCGAAGGAACTCCCAAATATGGAAAAAGCATCCATGAACACCTCCATGGATTCCTCGATCATATCATGAAAAATGGCCACCATACACCTCTGGAATGTGGTCGGAGCGTTACACAGTCCGAACGGCATACGTTTGTAGGCAAACGTTCCGTAAGGGCAGGTAAAAGTGGTTTTCTCCTGGTCGTCGGGAGCTATGGGAACCTGGAAATACCCGAAGAAACCATCTAAGAAGTAGTATTACTGCTGACCTGCTAAACGCTCCAACATGTGATCAATGAAGGGTAAAAGAAAGTGGTCTTTCCTGGTGGCATCATTCATTCTGCGATAGTTGATGCAGACTCTCCATCCAGTCACAGTTCTAGTGGGAATAAGCTCGTTCCTCTCATTGGTGACGACAGTCATGCCACCCTTTTTAGGATCCACTTGGACAGGACTCACCCAAGCACTATCAGAAATGGGGAAAATGATCCCCGCATCAAGGAGTTTAATGATATCCTTCTTCACGACCTCTTGCATTTTCGGATTAAGCCGCCGTTGCTGCTGAACGACAGTTTTGAAATTTTCCTCCATAAGGATTTTATGAGTGCAAAACGAAGGGTTGATACCCTTAATGTCGATAATCTTCCATGCAATCGCCTCTTTGTGCTCTCATAGCACACTCAACAACTTCTCCTTCTCGACCTCCATCAAAGAAGATGTAATAATAACTGGTAGCTTCCTCTCTTCATCTAAAAATGCATACTCAAGATGGGCAGGCAAATCCTTAAGCTCTAAGGAAGAAGGAGGACTGTCGACAGAAGGTCGGTCCATCGGATCGTCTCGTACGATCTCAGCAGACACTCCAGATTCAGGGACATGCGACTCGGTGTCGTCATCTAAGAACTGGTTGGTCATGGCAACCATCTCAATCTGTGGAATCTTCCTATCGAGAATCTGGGTGTCGGAGGGAGATCCTCCACAGATCTCGCTAAAAAACTCCCCAACATGTTCCATGATGGTATCGATGAAGTATATGGAGTCATCAGCAGACTTGGGGTGTTTCAGTGACTGTCGAACGTCAAAGGTGACTTTCTCATCCCCAAATCTCAAAATCAACTTACCCTCGCAAACGTCGATCAACGCCTGTGCAGTGGCAAGGAATGGTCGGCCTAAGATAAGTGGGACACTATCATCATCGTTCATCTCCAAGATGACAAAGTCCACCAGGGAGATGAACTTGTCGACACAAACAAGCATGTTCTCGACCACCCCTCGGGGGTATTTCACAGAACGATCAGCAAGCTGGATACTCATACGGGTAGGCCTCGGTTCGCCTAAGCCCAACTTGCGATACACGGAATACGGCATGAGATTAATGCTAGCGCATGAACAACCGTATTATCACTCAAGATGCAGGGAATCGTGAAACTCCCAGTATCGGACATATTTTCTGGTAACTTCCTCTACAAGACTGCAGAGCAACCAGCACTCAGTGGGATGGAAGAGACCTCAGCTAGTTTCTCCTTATTCGAAAGAATATCCTTAAGAAACTTTGCATATTTCGGCATTTGAGTAATTGCCTCAAGGAATGGAATGTTAAGACGAATTTGCTTTAAAAGATCAAGAAATTTGGAGTTCTGCTACTCGTCTCTATCCCTACAGACTCTCCCAGGATATGGAAGTCTAGGTTTGTAAACTCTCGCTGGTGTGCTGGGTAACTGCTGGTTCTCGGCCTGTGCTGTACTTCATGGGTTGCGCCTCTGATGCACCTTGACCGGTGGAGACTCCAACTGAATCTCCTCGTCTACCTGTTCCTCTACATCTAAGACAGGCACCTCAACGACTCCTCTTGTCGCCTCCTGACTCACTGGCTCGCTACGTGCCCCTGCACTGCCTCCTGATTATGATGATACTGACAGAAGGTTGCTCGATGAAGATAACAGAGATTACGGTGTTCTTAGTGTGTGTTTCTCATTGGAAATTGCACTACCTTTGAGAGACTACACCACGGCCAAGTCACTCTGGGATGCATTGGTAACCAAGTTTGAAGGTAATCTTGAAATGAGAAACAACAAGAAATGGATGTTCAAAGGAGAATTCAACATGTTTAATCATGTTCAAGGCCAATCAATTTCCAGTCTGATTAAGAGATTTGAGGGCTTAATTACCAAATTTAAAAGTGACGGTATTGAATATGATCAAGTTGAAATCAATGACAATTTACTCAACTCACTTCCCTATGCATGGAACAGCAGTGTCATTACAATTAAGAGAACTACTAATCTTCAGATTACCAGCCTTGCTGACTTGACATCCATCATCAAGTCATTTGAAATGGATGAAAAAATAAGAATGGGTAATCACATTAGTTCTCTTTCCAAAGCTGGTATGACTACTGGATCAGGTGTAAGCACGGCATTCATAAGCCAAGCTCACACTGTTGCTTACAATGCAAGTTCAACCTTCAAGACTATTGTCATACCCCAAGCATCATCAAGCTCCAGATCCTTTTAGAATGCAGTCGATAAAGCCGTTGCACATGCCTTAAAGGCTCATGGGATCAAAGCAACAGCCAGCACTCCAGCTTACTCTGCCCTTCAAACCATCTCACCTGATGACTCCAACTTTGCACTGTTTCATGCCTTTATGGCAAGCCATGAGGAGTTACTACAAGGAAAGTTTCTTCCTCCTTCATTTGAGCAAGTTGATCTTCCCGAGATTAACAAGAAGGATCTCAAGAAAATTGACATCAAGTACCAGATGACCATGGTTGTTCACAGAGCTAAAAAATATATGAAGAAATATGGAAATAACAGCTTCAAGGATGTTGATGAGAAGAACATCGGGTTTGAGAAGGACAAGCTGAGATGCTACAACTGTAACGAACCAGGTCATTTTGCTCGAGAATGCACAAATCCACCGATGGTTGTGAACGACATCAAGATCACCGAGATGTCTGATAATGAAGGTGTTAAAAAGCCTGACAAGAGGCACGTTCCAAACTACTCCTCGAAGCCAAGAGTCCCTATAATTGGTCAAGGAAGTGGGTCCAAGGGAAACTTTAAGTCGAGCTCAAAGGCCATGATCACAAGAATTGTTGAATCAACTCTACTAGATTGGGAAGATGATCAATCTGAGGAGTTGAAGAACCCTCTGACCTTTGCTGTAATAGCCTTCACCGATCAAGAAAGCACCTCGTCAAGCACTACTGATGGAATACCAAGACCTGCCTCTCTCATTCCCGAGGTACACAAACTTTGTTCACAAGCTTGCATTGATAAAGTCCTACACTATAGAAATCATAATGCTAAAATCGTAGATCAAATCCATAGCATTAAATGTCAGAATTATGAACTTAAAAAGGTTGAAAAGACCTATGCTACTAAGATTAAAAATCATGGTAATGACATGGCTAAACTTAGTGAAAAGGTTTTTGTAACTCAAAAATTAGCTTAACATCATGAAAGACATGTAGTTGAGCTAAATGATAAGATTGTCTAGTTAGAACTAGATTTAGCCCAAATAAAAATTAGCATTGAAAACTTCGAGTAGCCTCAGAATAGATAAATAAATTAATCGGGGGCACAAATGGGGTTAAGAGTAAAGTCAGGAACATGCTATGATAGTAGTGGAGTTCCACCTCCTTCTAATGATAACTATACTAGTCTTCCACACTTTAGTTTTAATTCTCCACCTGAGTATGAAATTGTGCCACAAAAGTCTTTTTTTATATTGTGGTATAAAAAAAGTGCCACTAAAAACCCAAATACTTTGTGCGGTAGTTCGAACAAGTGACACTAAAAGGCTTTAGCGTCACCACTTCTGCACTTTTGGTGTGTGCTGCACATTCTTACAGGGGCCTTTAGTGGCACTTTTATGTTTATTAGTAGCATTTTTGTATGTCACTATATGTCATTTTTTAGTGAAATCTTTTATTTATTAATCTTAGTCTAATGACCACACAAGCACACAAGCAAATAATTTCCTATCTAGCAAGTTAACAAATAAGTATATTTCGGGTTTTGTAACTATTGTCTTAATAACTAAATTAATTAATAAATAAAGTAAATATATAATTAAGATGAAATATTAAAGTTTCAGTTGGTGGAAAGTTTTAAGAAAATATTTAATTATTATTTTTAATGAATTTTGTCGGTTTTGCCGGGTTTTGTCGGTTTTTCGTTTAAAAACGAACCCGGCGACTTTTTGTATAAACTTTAAACCTTTGAAAATACGTGTTACATATATATTAGTTAAGTTTTAGGAGTTATTTTACAAAAATATGTTATTTTTCATTCTAGTTAACATTTTCTTAAAATATCAAATTTTAACATTTTCGTGTTGGTTTCCGCGACACGAACCATTTAGGACCAAGTCTTGTTATCTTGTCTCCTCCTCATATATTAAATTATGTTATATATGAGTATTTTACAAATTTAGGGGATGTTCTAAAACAGTAGCTAATTGTTTTGTCGGTTTGCGTTTAAAAGCCGATTTTTCTACCGTTTAAGTTACCGACATGTAAAATAAACCAGATAAGTCCACACCAATTATATTATAAACTAAGTATACTCATTATATCATAATAATTTACTATTATTTCCATATTTGATCACAAAATTTCATATAGCACTTTTAAATCAATTTAAGTTCATAATTCATAACTGAAGTTTACTAATAATGATAATGATCAGTCTTAGCAATTGATATATGAACAAGTATCATTATAACACCCAAGAATCCAAATTCAAATAATCATCATGGATCTCACAACAAGCCAAATTTACACTTTTCAACTATATTCTTTATTCCTATTTAGAATGTTCTAACATGCATGCTTAATCATGTATGTTTTAAGTCAATTCAACAATCATATGATCATTCATATAATCATAAAATCATCAAATTATCTCATCATATATGCACAAATTCAAGGATTTCATTATTAACTAATCAACTTATAAATTTCCTAAGTGTTCAATGAACAAAGTTTCCTATTATAGTAACTTTTGTTTTTTAATAAATCTATTTATTCCAATCTTTCAATTATGATCAAGTATGAATCTTGTTTATCTCATTCAACTAGTTTGATACGGTTTCATGCAACCTATTTTCTATTCAAATTTTGATCATTCTATTTTTCAAGTTACAAAGTTTCTATTTCTAGCAAGTAGGTGACAATTGATCCATATAATAATCCAAAGTATATTTTAATAATGTATTCTATCCTAATTCAAGCAAGTAACTCATTATCTATCAAAATCATATATGCTAAGTATTCATACCATAATCAAATATTCAACTATTCATTCAACAAAGTTTCCTTATTTAGTAATCTAACAATTGCGGCAATCATCTTCAAGTAATGTCTTTCTAATTAACTTCTTTTAACATACAACCTATCCTAAATATCAATCAACATCAATCCATATCACTTTCTAACTTCATCAATTTATCAAAATCATCAATTATCCAAGAAATCCCTAAATTGCAAAATATGAACAAGTTCTTGCTACATTCAATTTCAATACTAGCAATTCAATAGTTTGTATTCATATCATTAATCCTATTGATCATTAACTACACAAAATTCGTCCTAACATCAAGCTCAAACACAAAATTCTTTCATGATTTCACCTAAACATCAAATATTCTTAACAATCCAAATATGATCTTCAAGATGAATGTATGCATGTATGGGTGGGTTCAATAATTCCCCTCACACATGCATGCATACAAACAACTCATATACAGTGTAACATTAGGCCCATCGCACCACCAATATTGTCCGATTTGCCTACGAAGAGCTCACGGATTTGTTTTTGGTTGCCCAGGTGGAGACTTCCCAGGAGGTCACCCATCCAGCTACTACTTCCAGCTTAGCACGCTTAATTGTGGAGCTCTCGTCTTGTCCATACAATTAAGCCCAAAACGCGTTGGTGATTTAAGAGGCAGGACATTTACTTAAGAGCAAGGATCTCTCTTGTCTACGGTCGATGTGGGATTTGCCTAGGATGTTACAAACGCCCCCCCCCCCCCCCCTTGGACTCATCGTCCTCAATGAGGTTTGCCCCACCATCTCGAAACGACACATGAGTGGCTCTGATACCACTTGTAACATCTATCCCCTCGCACCACCAATATTGTCCGATATGCCCACAAAGAGCTTACGGATTGGTTTTGGTTGCCCAGGTGGAGACTTCCCAAGAGATCACCCATCCTGCTACTACTCCCACCTGAGCACGCTTAACTGTGGAGCTCTCCTCTCATCCACTACCGTTAAGCCCAAAACATGTGGGTGATTTAACAGGTAATAAAATATACTTATGAGCCAATGATCTCTCTTGTCCACAGCCGATGTGGGATTTTCTTAGGATGTTACAAACACCCCCCTTTGGACTCATCGTCCTCGATGAGGTTTTTCCCACCATCCCATCCATGATGAGGGATTTGCCTAAGGTTTACCTCAAGACACCCCCGAGGACTCACCATCTCTAATGAGGTTTGCCCTACCATCCCGAACGGCACAAGAGTGGCTCTGATACACACACACAAACATCCATAATTTCCAATCTCTAAGATCAATATCAACTCAAGAATACATTAACTAACCTATTCAATCATAGAAATAAACTCATAATTATAACTTACTTGCGTTTTTGAAGATCCTAAGATGAAGATAAGAATGTGATGAATGAGTCTGGTGTTCCTTCCTCTTAATCCTCCTTTCAAGATGCTAATCACCTTCTTGTTCTTGATCTAGTCTTGAATGTGTTTGTGTGATGATTTGAATTTTGATTGTGTGGATGGTTGTGATGTGTGTGTGTATGCCGTAGATATATTGAGAAAGAGGTCACCCATCCTGCTACTACTCCCACCTGAGTATGCTTAACTGTGGAGCTCTCCTCTCGTCCACTACCGTTAAGCCCAAAACGTGTTGGTGATTTAAGAGGCATAAAATTTACTTATGAACCAAAGATTTCTCTTGTCCACAGCCGATGTGGGATTTTCTTAGGATGTTACAAACACCCCCCTTTGGACTCATCATCCTCGATGAGGTTTGTCCCACCATCCCATCCATGATATGGGATTTGCCTAAGGTTTACCTCACGAAACCCCCGGGGACTCACCATATCTGATGAGGTTTGCCCCACCATCCCGAACGGCACAAGAGTGGCTCTGATACACACACAAACATCCATAATTTCCGATCTCTAATATCAATATCAACTCAAGAACAAATAAATTTTCCTATTCAATCATAGAAATCAACTCATAATTATAACTTACTTGCGTTTTTGAAGATCCTAAGATGAAGATAAGAATGTGATGAAGGAGTCTGGTGTTCTTTCCTCTTAATCCTCCTTCCAAGATGCTAATCACCTTCTTGTTCTTGTTCTTGTTCTTGATCTAGTCTTGAATGTGTGTGTGTGATGATTTGAATTTTGAATTTGTGGATGGTTGTGATGTGTGTGTGTGCCGTCGATATAGAGAGAAAGTGGGAGGGATAGCTTTGGTGAATATGATAGTAGAGGATTAAGTGGATGATCTAACTTGTTTACAACACATTAAACCTAGCATTAGAGATAATCATTGGATGGTTGAAGACTATTGGGAGAAAGAGAGGTGGTGAGGGTGAGGTGGCAAGGGGCCTGGCCAATTGGGGGGGGGGGGGGGGGGGGGTGAAGGTGATGGGTTGGGTTATATCATAACTAGTTTGGTGAATCTGTTTAACGCATTACGAGTTTTGGATAATTAATCGGATCCTGTTTTTAATAATTTTTGTTAGACTTTGAACGAAATCAAAGTTCTGACAATATAGGTTATAGAAACTATTTTTCTGAAAATAGTTTGTGTCGGGTCCTTTCATGGTCCTATACCGGCTTCCGTTTACTTATTTTTCAGGTTTTGCGATTCGAGCCATCTAAAATTATGTTTATACATTATCTCTAATGTTTTAACATATATTTTAAATTTTTTGGATCATTTAATCATATCAATGATTTATTTACTTTCTGCCCTGCTGCCCGAGGTTATTCCACATCATGCTCGTTACGTGCAGAAATTTGGACTTTTTGTTGACTTTTCAAAATTTTGAATCTTAATAAGAAAACATTTTATTCATAAAATGATGTTATATTGCTAATCATGATTACATTAGCGATAATTTTTGGCAAGTGTTACAGCATGTGGTGTGGCAACGGCGGGCGGTGGTTGACGGTAGTGGCGATAGCGGGCTAGTAGTGGTGATAGCGGTGGCGGGCGGTGGTGATGATGGTTGCCAGTAGTGGTGCTGGAGGTGGCGAGCGGCTGTGGTGGTTGGTGGTAGTGGTGATACCGGGCCAGTAACGGTGATGGCAGTGGTGGGTGTCGGCACGGTTGTGGTGGTTGGTGGTGGTAGTGGTTGGTGGCCGGCATTGATTGGCGGTGATGGGTGGTTGCGATTGGTGATTGATTATGGCAGTGACACACGGTGCAGCGGGTGCGGGGGCGATAATAGTGATAGCGGGGGCAGTGGTGATTGGTCGTGTGGTGGGTGGTATGCGTTGGCAACGGTGGTGGTTGGTAGTGGTAGTAGTTGGTGGCGGTGGTTACTTTTAGTGGGTGGCGTTTGCGGTGGTGGTGAGAGGGTGGTGGAGGTGATGTAGGGTGAATGAGGGGAAGGAATGGAGAAAAGGGGTGAATGGAATGGATTTGAGGTATTTTAGAGGGATTAGAATGGATTAGGTGATGAATCATTCTATTCTATTAACCAACCAAACACATTTTATTTCATTCCTTGACAATAAACCATTCCATTGCATGTTTCATTTCTCCACACCAAACGCTGTTTAAATGTATCATATGATGCAATGATATTTTGTGTTATATTTTTGGTTAAATTTATTCTAGAAACACTGATATATGGAGACGTTACTTTTTATTAACAAGCTAGGCACGGTAGTTTTCTTCAATACATGGCGATTATAATATGTTCTTATAATCGCAAATATCACATGTTCTTATTTAATTTTGGATAATATGCAAATCCAAGAGTTTTAACTTGAGACACACCAATTTAATGCTCACATATTACATTTCTTAGTCAGATAGTTATTACACACTTACTAAAATACAATAAAATACATAATTGAGAGATGTGTACGTACTCCGTCATTTCACTAAGTAAAGAACAACAGAACGTTTTGATTAACTTTACGACTTTTGATGTCACTCTTGCCAAACCTTGATACGTATGTTGACCGAAATAGATCCATGATAAGGGGGATCTGTATGATAAAAAATATTGCAACCGGTGGAAATGCTAATCCGCATATTGGAGCAAGCATCCACTTCTTATGATTACAAAAGACAAGGAACAAGGTGGCAATGAAGGCTACCATCATGGTAGCTGTAGATATCAACAAGGTGCAAAGACCAACAATTAGCCGTCTTGGCAGACTTAGCAGAAAATCTTCTTCAGAACAACGTGCAGTGAGAATCGATAGAAACACCAATAGTGAAGTAGCGGATGTGAATAGTGAGATTGCATCTGCTATTGCAAAGATAGTGAACACAATGTCCTTCAAAAACACGGGAACACCTGTATCTTTGCTTCCACCAGGTACAGTAATGGCTGCGGCAAACACGATTGTGGTAATTAATGCTGCAGTGATGCTGCATGAGTCTGCTACTTTCTTCATCCAGTCTTCTCCTTCTTTCACCAATTTCTTGTGTTCCTTCGTAAAGAGCATCTCTGGCGTATCATTTAAGACGTTCGTCTTATTAACGTATGTTGGAAACACAAGCTTCTCCACTTCCTATATAAATTGATCTCATTATTCTACTATATATAATTAATAATTCCCTGCTTATGGATTAAAATTCATATTATTTGTACCTCGCGCCACTGAAGCTCCCTTTGTAGTTGTAATGCTGCACCAGTTATACGTTTGAGTTTATTTGATGGAGCTAATTTTCCTGCCAAATGCAACATATTGTTCTTAGAAGAATCTTCCATTGTTCGATAAATATTCTTACGATCCCCCAGGATATAGATCATGTTGTAGATTCTTTCTGAACGGTGTATTGTGGCTAACTGGATGATGTCATGGCCATCCTTATCTTGGCAACGGATTGCTTCAGGCCATTTCTGTAAAATCTCCTCAACAACTTCATAAGCATCTTCACGTGCAGCTTCAAGAATTGGCCCTTTGAATAGATCGTCACTGCTACTACTACCAGGCGACGTGTCTATAATTTTTTGGCATACTTGTTCTAGAACCATTTTTGCTTGCTCATATTCCTTCTTTTTCTGTTCGATATTCTTGATGGGTGGAACTGTATAAAAACAAAATGAATATTCGAAACTAGATCTTAAGATCATTGACATGTAAATCATAAATTTATATGCAAGCTCTTTCTTCATTCAAGATTATCAGACACTCTTACCCACTTTCGCTGCAGCGACCCACAATAAGAAATAAAGCATAACGAATGGGATATAAACCATTATCAATAGGAGGAGAATTAAGTAATATATCCAATAAACCATTGCTACTGCTACTGCATAAACACACAAATTATACTGTTCAATGTTCAGTTCAAATATATGGTTCTGCTTTGTCATAAATAGCTTACCAAATAGAATCAACTTTATTCCTGACAAGAGCGATTGTAGATACCCCTCTTCACAACTTAAAACAGACCGCATGACCCTTTTGAAGGTTGAAGATACATATACTGAAAACTCAAACAACCTTTTAGTTCTCTTGATTGTCATTTCCTGACTTGTTTTCTGGTCGAAACCTACAAGAGGAAAACGCTAAATATTCTTAGAAGGAAATATCGAAATTAGAAGCAAAAAGCATATAAGAAGAAACTTACTTGGATATATAAGTGTTTCTCCATAGTCTAACCCACTCGGAAAGGTTCTAGCCAAAGCCATCAGTACATTATCTTCGGACGTAGCATATTCAGGATTATCCTTAATTAAAATGGACGCGAATTCTGAAAATATATAGAACACTGAAGATGTATTTTGGTGATTGTATGTATTTCATATATATATGGCAGATACATTATACATTATAAATGTATCTGGTACACTGTACACAGTTGCGTCCCACATTCATCAACCATGAATGTTATCTACATTTTATAATAAAAACTTCAGAAATTTTCGGAAATCTTAGATTATTTGTTTTGTATTTCATTTACATGTTTATAATGTATTTTAAAATCACTATTTTACTAAGGCTTTCATTTATATTCACATGTGCCCATATAACTTAAAATAGAAAAACCGAAATTAACATGAAGGACTGACTACTCACCGTATCGTTTTGCAGAAATAGCATAAACAAGAAGGTTCATGCCTCTTTCAACAGGAGGGTAATCACGGGTCGGCTTCATTTCGTCACCGGCAACTTTCTTTCTTTTTGTGTCATCTTCGGCACCTTTATTATTTATTTCCTCCCACATCTCAGTGGCTTTAAGTAAGTATGCAATGGTATCAAGATGATACTTTTGATAGGCCTTATTCAATGGTGTTTTGCCTTTGTTGTCTACAATACTCAGCAGATCTTTTTCTTGCCTAACCAAGAGACGTGCTGCCTCGGTGTTGCCAACAATGGCAGCAATGTGAAGGGCTGTGCTTCCCTCGTCATTTGTTATCTTGGTCAAGTCATCTTCATAACGTAAACTAATTAATATATCTCTGGTTAAATTGTTCAAACCTTTTCCAACAGCTATGTGTAGTAACGTGTTTCCATCAGTATTGATTTTTTTTGTCAAATCATTTGTCTCTTCTAGTTCGAAGAATACCGTATACCAATCCCCATTCGCCATTAGTTTCCGCCATTTGTTAATTTCTTTGTTGTCATATTCACCTTTGGTCTCTGTTTTCTTATCCACTTTTACTGGAGCTAAATCTGTGTTTCGTTTTGAAATTTCAGTAGAAGACTTGCGGCTAATAAAGTTATCAACAAGTTTTTTCAATGGTAAAATCACCAAAATATGCATTTCAACTAAAAAATGGCAAAATAACCATGGAATTTGTTAGAACGAATAATAGCGCAAGAGAAATGGTGGTACAAGATAGAATGGCGTAGGAGATTCACGTTGACGCCATATGTGTTGGGTTAATGTTGACCAATTCTCCGGGTGATAGCTGTTGTATCTGGTGAATGAGTAAATGGGAAGGAATGACTCTATTTATGAACATTGCTAATCTGGGGATATGTTGACCTAAAATAAAGGAAACCTGCTTTCTAGGAGTTGAGTTGATTTTATTTTGCTATTAAACGTTTGATTTTAATTCATTCCATTTATTCGATCATCACATATCATTTGACTGTTCCCTGTAAGCACTCGATTATTCAATAAAGAGATTACATTCGACTACTTGTTCTACATATTTCCTTATCATGCTATGGCCGAAACCCCTATCCAAATTTAACATTTGGTATCAGAGCATCCACGCTATGATCCAATTTAATCTAAAAATTTCACTTTACAACACCATGGAAGTTATTACGAACCCTAATTCCTCCAAAGACAATTATGTTCCATTCCAATGCGCAATTCTCACAACACCACGACACCACGGCCGCCTTTGGGTCTTTGCAGAATGTGTAGCTGCACAAGGCCCACAACCAGAAGGGCCCATACATTTTTAAGTTAACCAGCCATGAATCCAAATTTCAAATCATGAAGTCCAAATTTCAAATGGCTGGCCCGTATATGAATTGCAAAGCCCAAGTAAAAAAAAACCTTATAACCTTTTCCGTGTGTAGAGGTGGTGCACAATTATCTTTAGTCTTCTATTTATTTTCATCATTTCATATAATCAAATTCTTGTTATAACATTTAGAAAAAACATATCCACGTGATGATGCAAACTTTCATCACCAATTATATGTTTATGTCTCCTAAATAGTAATTTCAATAGTGTATATATTTACCTCATGTAACATAAGAACATGCATATTGACAAAGTTACTAAATTGCCTATTCTTATTCTCTTGTTTCTTTGTTAACTTACAGTTCACATATTACTCTAATAATCTTGTTATAGTTAGGGCTAATATCATAGCACGTTACCAGCACGGGCCGCTTATATCATAATCAAGAAAGGTACGTGATAGGCACAAAGGTATCCACATAAGCATCATAATCACTTCTTTAATTATGTACATTAGAAAAATATATATGCATATACATATACTAAGTAATAACAATAATGCGTATAAACATTGTTATTAAAATTGGATAACTATTCTAACTTTTCATTATGCATCTAATTTTTACTTTCATCGCAACTAACTTTTATCTATATATGCATACTAATATTTCATTTAGAAGTTAGATTTATTTATACTAACAATTCTAATCTTTTTATTGTGCATACTAATTATATATTTTATGAAATAAACTTTATTTAATATCTTATTAATATTATATATATACACACACACACACACAAACGGTAATATTACCGTTACAAAACAGTAATATAACCGTTATAAAACGGTTATAAATTTTCACTATAAATAACCAATTATCAACTTCATTTCATTTACAGCAAACATTCTTCTTTTTAAGTTTATCCAAGATAAAGCTTTTAAAATGATTCACCCGGTTTTGGTGCTGGTCACTATAATGCTTATACTACTTCTCATTCTACTTTTTAATCTCCCACCTGAAGATTTTGGCATTTTCTTTTTCTTTAATATGTTTATAGCTCTACCAATGTATTGTATCTTATTGTTGATTGATATATATGGATTCTAATATTTATCTTATTATTTGCTCTACTATGTTTAGCAACAAAATGTCAAATATCTCAAAACTTGAATTCCCTTCACTATGGAGAAAACTATATGTCTTTGACAGCAAATGTCGAAAGACATTTGAAATCAATGGATGTGTTAGAAGCAATCCAAGAAGACAATGATTGCTCTAAACAGGATAATGCAAGAGCTGATGTTTTCATCCATAAACATATTGATGAATTACTACAGCATGATTATTTTAATTGTGATCATCCATATATGATATGGGAAGATTTGAAAAACAGATTTGATCATCTAAGGGAGGTTTTACTTCCTACTTCTAGAGATGAATGGAACATTCTTAGGTTCCAAGAATTTAAGAGGGTAAATGATTACACCTCTGCTTTATATCGAATTTGCTCAAAGCTAGATTTTTGTGGGCATCCTAAATCAGAGGAAGAAAAGTTAGAGAAAACTTACTCCACATTTCATGCATCAAATATAAACTTGCAAACACCTTATCGATTGTAGAATTTTAGAAGATACTCTGATCTAAATGCATTACTCCTTGTAGCTGAGAAAAATAATGAATTATTGATGAAAAATCATCAATCTCGTCCCACGGGTTCATTAGCAATACCAGAAGCAAATGTTTCTCACAAAAATTCTCATAAAATTTCTGGTCATAAATGGGAACAGGGTCGGGGACGAGGCTGTGACCATTTTGACAAAAAGCATTTTAATGGTTGTAACCATTCATTTAAATGGAACACTAATTCTTACGGTCGTGGCCGTGGCCGTGGTCGTAGCCAGAGAGCCAATAATTACCGTGTTCCACAAAATAAAAATTTCAACCAACACAATAAATGGAATGAAGCTGGTAGGTCCGAAAACAATGACACTTCATGTTTTAGATGTGAAGTACAAACCACTGGTCAAAGGCTTGTCGCACATCTCCACATCTGTGTGAACTACCAAGCCTCTCTCAAAGGAAAAGAGAAAGAAGTGAACCATATTGATAACTTTTATGATCTCAATGTCGAGCTGAGCATACAGACTTTGATGTGGAACTCTGAAAAAAAGTTGCTTGACGACAATAATTATATGCAATAATTAAGTGTGTTTCTCATTATCTTTAATTATGTGTTTTCCTTTATATACTGTTTGTTTTTCAATTAAATAAAGTTCTTATTAAAATATCATAATGTCTTCGTTATATACTTATTATTTTTCTTAATATTTTCAAGATTTAAAATGAAAATCACTAGAGCACAAGATCAAACAAATGAAGAAGATATATGTATAGCGGATAGTGGAGCCACGCATACTATACTTAGATCTAAAAAATATTTTTATAAACTGAAGTCAACAAAAGGGATCATAAATGCAATATCAGGTCCTACAAACTTGATAGAAGGAGTGGGAAAAACTAATTTAGTATTACCAAATGGTGCAAAGCTCAAAATAGAAAATGCTTTATTTTCCACAAAATCAACAAGAAATTTGTTGAGTTTCAAAAACATATATTATAATGGATATGATACTCAGTCAAAGACTGTTAGTAATGAAAAATATTTGCATATCATAAGCAAAGATCAGATATTGGAAAAACTGTCAATGCTCCATTCTGGTTTACATTATACATATATAAATGTACCTCAAGCACATATGGCGGTCAAAGAAAATTGTTGTGATTCTGGTATCATAAACTTATGGCATGACATATTAGGCTATCCAGGATCCACAATGATGAAAATGATCATTGAAAAGACACATGGGCATCCACTGAAAGATCAAAAGATCCACAAAATAGATAAAATGTCAAAATGTACATCTTGTTCTCTTGGTAAATTAATTACAAGGCCTTCGCCATTAAAAGTTGATAAAGAAACACCAATGTTTCTTGAAAGAATTCAAGGTGACATATGTGGACCAATTCATCCACCATGTGGACCATTTAGATACTTCATGGTCTTAATAGACGCATCAAGTAGATAGTCTAATATCTCTCTGTTATCGACTCGTAATATCGCTTTTGCAAACTTTCTTACTCAAATTATCAAATGACATGCACATTTTCTCGATTATACCATTAAAAGAGTAAGGCCTGATAATGCGGGAGAATTTACATCGCATGCTTTTGATGAATATTGCATGTCAGTGGGGATTGTTGTTGAACACCCTGCTGCTCATGTACACACACAAAATGGTTTAGCCGAGTCGTTGATCAAACGCCTACAGCAAATAGCTAGACCATTAATAATGAGGACAAAACTCCCTGTTTCTATTGGGTTCATGCAATTATACATGCTGAATCATTAATTCGTGTGAGACCAAGTTCAAATCATAAATACTATCCCACACAACTTGTTTCCGAAAATGAGCCAAACATCTTTCACCTTAGAATTTTTGGGTGTCTTGTGTGTGTTCCTATTGCACCTTAGAATTTACATCGCATGCTTTTGATGAATATTGCATGTCTGTGGGGATTGTTGTTGAACACCTTGCTGCTCATGTACACACACAAAATGATTTAGCCGAGTCGTTGATCAAACGCCTACAGCAAATAGCTAGACCGTTAATAATGAGGACAAAACTCCCTTTTTCTATTTGGGGTCATGCAATTATACATGCTGGATCATTAATTCGTGTGAAACCAAGTGCAAATCATAAATATTATCCCACACAACTAGTATCCGGAAATGAGCCAAACATCTTTCACCTTAGAATTTTCGGGTGTGCTGTGTATGTTCCTATTGCACCACCACATCACACAAAAATGGGTCCTTAAAGAAGGTTGATTATATATGTTGGATATGAAACGTCTTCCATCATAAGATACCTTGAACCTTTAACATGTGATGTATTTACAGCACGTTTTGCTGATTCCCATTTTAACGAGACAATATTCTCGACGTTAGGGGAGAAATGAAAAGGCAAGAAAGAGATATATCATGGTGTGTGCCATCGTTATTACACCTAGACCCAAGATCAAAACAAAGTGAGACAGGGGTTCAAAAAATAATACATCTACAAGAAATTGCCAGTCAGTTACCTGATGCATTTACTGATATAAGCAGGGTCACTAAATCTCATATACCAGCTGCTAATGCTCCAGCTCGACTTGAGATTCCAAGCAAGCAAAACCATAATAATGCACCTCATGAATGCCAAAAACGTTTAAAACGTGGAAGGTCAATCGGTTCAAAGGATAAAAATCCTCGAAAAAGAAAGGGCTCTGAAAAGGATACTGACCCTATGGAAGGAATGATTAACAAAACATTCCATCAAGAAATAATAAATGATATAACATTTCCTCAGAAAGAAATAAATGATTTTAATAAGGAATTATCAATCAACAATGGTCAATCACATATAATGTGAGATCGAGATGAAATGGAAAATATTGATGATATATTTTCTTATTCTGTGGCAAGTGATATCATGAAAGAAAATGATGACCCTGAACCAAAATCTGTAGATTATTGTAAAAATCGACAAGATTGGAACTAATTGAAAGATGTCATGCAAGCTGAATTGAATTCACTAAACAATTGAAAGGTTTTTGGACCTATTGTCATTACACCAAAGTCAATAAAGCCTGTAGGATATAAATGGGTTTTTGTGAGGAAACGAAATAAGAAAAATGAAGTTACAAGATATAAAACAAGACTTGTAGCTCAAGGTTTTTCTTAGAGGCCAGGAATTGACTATGAAGAAACATATTCTCCTGTTATGGATGCTATTACCTTTAGATATTTAATCAGCTTAGCAGTCTCTAAAAATTTAGAGATGCGTCTTATGGATGTTGTCACGGCTTACTTGTATGGATCACTAGACAGTGACATCTATATGAAAATTCCAGAAGGATTTAAACTTCCCAAAGCATTAAACTCAAAGCCTAAGGAAATGTATTCCATCAAGTTACAAAGATCCTTGTATGGGCTGAAACAATCTGGAAGGATGTGGTACAACCGTTTGAGTGATTATTTGATAAGTAAAGGATACACAAATAATCTTATTTGTCCATGTGTCTTCATTAAGAATACAACATCAGGATATGTTATCATAGATGTGTATGTTGATCTAAATTTAATTGGGATACAAAAAGAAATTAAAGAAGCAAATGCTCTTTTAAAGAAAGAATTTGAAATGAAAGACCTTGGAAAAACCAAATATTGTCTTGGTTTACAAATTGAGCATATGCATAATGGGATACTTGTGCATCAGTCAACTTATACTGAGAAACTCTTAAAAAGTTTCAATATGGACAAAGCAAATCCTTTAAGCACACTGATGGTTGTTAGATCACTCAATATTGACAATAATCCATTTCATCCTTGCGAAGATAATGAAGAGATTATTGGTCCCGAATTACTATACCTCAGTGCAATTGGAGCACTTATGTATCTTACTAACTGTACAAGACTTGATATTTCTTTTGCAGTTAATTTATTGGCAAGATTCAGGTCATCCCCTACTAAAAGACATTGGAATGGCATTAAACATATTTTTAGGTATTTAAAAGGAACTGTTGATTTAGGTTTATTTTATCCTAACGATTCAAAAGAAGGGTTGGTTGGTTATGCAGATGCAGGCTATTTATCTGATCCCCATAAAGCAAAATCTCAAACTGGATACATATTTAAGAATGGAAGAACTTCGATTTCATGGCGTTGTCACACCCCGACCAAATGCGGCGGAACATGCCGGGGTGCAACGATTGCTCATACGCGCATGAAACTATTTAAAGCGACAATATTTAACAAACTCATTTCATTTCACAACATCGAAAATGTCACATAACCAAATATTCGTAACTCAAATACAACAAAATATAACAAAATATAGCAAATTGACTATTCTTATTCTCTTGTTTCTTTGTTAACTTCAACTTCACATATTACTCTAATAATCTTGTTATAGTTAAGTCTAATATCATAACAATTCTTTTATTTAATTTGTTTTGTTTTGTTACTTTTGAAATGGTATAGTATGTGGTGTATTATTATGTTTTTTAACATCTATTGGCAAATAAATTATTATTGTTCACTAGTTAACGTAAGGGGAATTTTAAAACGACCTCAAGTTGAAACATATAATGGGTTTGTAACTATATGTGTGTGTAAATATAAAGAGGCCTATTTTTCAAGTGTTTGTAAATATAAAGTGGCCTATTTTTTAACTCACATAAGGTGCACGAGATCTTCGGAGTTTTCAGAGACGGCCCTGATAGCACCTGCAAACTATAACACCTGGTTCATCAAGATGGAAGCTATCATGGGTGCCCATGGATTGTGGGATGCCATCGAGCTCCAGGCCGGACGGGTTCAGTTTCAAGTTTATTAAACATTTTTGGGATCTGTTTGAAGCAGACTTCGAGAATGTTTTGGCTGAGTTTCATTCAACAGGGAGATTCAACATAGGGTCAGTTCGTCTTTTATTACTTTGATCCCTAAGTGTCAAGATCCGGTCGGTTTAAATGAGTACAGGCCTATTAATTTGGTGGGGGTGATAAATAAAGTGGTTTCAAAAGTTTTGGCTCTCCGTTTAAAAAAGGTGTTAGGGTCGGTTGTTTCTGATACTCAATCGACGTTTTTAAGAGGCAAGGCTATTCTTGATGGACCTCTGATAGTTAATGAATTAATCTCCTGGGCGAATAAATCAAAGTATAAAGCTTTCTTTCTAAAAATTGATTTCGAGAAAGCTTATGATAATGTAAATTGGAATTTTTTTAATTTCGGTCATGTCTCAAATGGGATTTCCTCCGATTTGGTGTGATTGGATTCTTGGAATTTTATCTTCGACAAGATCGTCAGTGCTCGTTAATGGCTCGCCGACCTTTGAGTTTCAATGTTATAAAGGGATGAGACAAGGAGACCCTATATCTCCTTTTCTGTTCCTAATGGTGATGGAACCTCTCTCTAATATGGTGGTGAAGGCTGTGGAGGAAGGTATTTTAGTGGGTTTTCGGACTCCGAATAGGGGCGATGGTGTCTCACCTTCTGTATGCGGATGATGCCATGATAATAGGGGAATGGTCTAAAAGGAATTTGGAAAACGTGAACAAAATTCTAAGGTGTTTTCATATGTGCTCAGGCCTAAATATAAATTTTAAAAAATCAAACCTTTATGGAAGTACCGTGACTATAGTAGAATTACACGAGATGGCTGGGTCCTTGGTTGCAAACTTGGGAGGATGCCTTTTATTCACTTAGGCATTTTTGTGGGAGCCAACATGAATAAAATTCATAACTGGAACACAATTATGGATATTTTTCAAAAAAGGCTTGCGGTTTGGAAAGCCCGTTCCTTGTCTATAGGAGGTAGGGTCGTTTTAATAAAATTGGTCCTAGAAAGTTTACCAGTATATTATTTGTCCATTTTTAACCTTGAAAAGATTATGAAGAGATTCTTATGGGGAGGATCGAATGAGGGTCGTAAAATTCATTGGGTGGCTTTGGAGAGGGTGACTCTCCCTAACCTCTCCCTAAAGATAAAGGTGGTTTAGCCATCTCGAGGCTCAACGTTGTTAATAATTATTTGTTGGCGAAGTGGGGTTGGAGATATAAAACGGAAGAGGGGGGGTCTATATATGGAAAAGGGTTGTAGATTCTATACATAACCATATAAAGGTCCCAGGAAACAAAAGGATCTCTAGTGTCTACAGCAATATTGTCAAAGCTATAAACAAGTTAAATTGGGAAGGTAGCAGGTTGGTTGATTTGATTAAAGAGAAGTTAGGAAATGGTCAAATGATGAGCTTTTGGAGTGACAATTGGGTTGGTAGTATGTGTCTAAAAGAGTTTTGCCCAAATCTTTACAAGTTGGAAAAAGAAAAAAAATGTAAAGTGAAAGAAAGATTTTGGAGATTGGGTGGTAGCTGTGGATGGGCGTGGAGCTGGTATAGAAGCCCAAACACTATACAAGAATTGACTAAGTGGGAGAAATGTTTTCATCTAATAAACGCTGCTCCGTGGAACGAAGGGTCGGACTCGTGGGTTTGGCTAGGTGATAAAGGGGGTGAGTTCTCAGTTAGTTCGGTCAAAGGCCTATTAACAAGAAATAAAAATATGGCTAATGTTATGAAGTGGAGTAAATAGGTTCCGGCGAAGTGCAATAATCATGCTCGGAGGGCGGAGATTGATAGATTACCTACTAAGGGAGCTTTGGAACGAAGGAATTTAAGGGTCTCGGACAATATTTGCGCTTTGTGTGAGGTGGAAAGTGAGTCTGCGGAACATATAACAACGGGTTGTGGCGTTGCAGCGGTTGTTTTGTAACATCCCGAAATTTCAAGATAATATTAATTATATTACTTAATAATAGAGGGAAAGTTTACTCGGGTTATCAGGAAATAAATAAAAGAATAGGAGTTGGTATGGGTCGGGCTAGTGTCGGGTAATGGATGTGGGTTATGGACTTGGATTAATTGAGATGGGTTAAATGAGAATGGGATTTCAGGGATATAAATACCCCCAAAATCCCGAAATATCTTCATTCTATCTTTATCCAAGCACACTCCACACACACATTCTAACCGATCAAGATTCGAAGCCGAGACCGGGGATTTTGTTGATAGATCTGAGTTGGTAAGGTAAGAACAAATCCAACAATGCTTATATTACTGAAAATGGTTAGGATTGGATGGGCTAACCGGACCCGAAACCCAAACTGCCCAAATCGGACCCCTAAAACGTCGATTTTAGGCCGATTTGATGGTTGGGATTTGTAGGCGCCGATCATACGATTCCGTGGGTACCAAAATCGAGTTATTTGGCTAAGAAACGAAGGATTTATGGGCAAACAGATCTGCAGCGCGATAACTTCGCCTGCAAGATTAAGTTCGCCTGATGAACTTCGCCTTCAAGCGTAACTTCGCCTTCAAGCCAAGTTCGCCTAAGGATAACTTCGCCTGAAGCCAAGTTCGCGTAAGGTTTAACTTCGCCTGAAGCCAAGTTCGCCTAAGGTTTAACTTCGCCTGAAGCTAAGTTCGCCTGAGGTTTAACTTCGCCTGAAGCCAAGTTCGCCCAAGGGTTAACTTCGCCTAAAGCCAAGTTTGATTAGAAAATAAATTAAAAGCGATAAGTTAAAGTAAGCTAATACTAGGCCACCAGATTAGATCAGACGAGTATTGATACGTGTAACTTGTACAGTCAGCCGAGCTCAGTTAAGGAAGGGATTTACAGCTATCAGAAAAAGAAGCAGAATTCAGGTGAGTTTCTAGCCCCATTTATGTGTTACGTTTTCGGGGCTGTGTGCATACTCAATGTGATAGTTAATACACTTACCTTAAATGGTAAGTGTATGCCGTGTATGATATATGTGATAGATATGATTGATTGCATGACGGTACGTGAACGATCTTCGGATATTGCACGTACTGTCAGGATGTAAATAAAGATATTAATATTGTATGTAATGTGAGGATGATGTATAAACATTATGAATGGAAGCTTGTCGGTACGTGAACGATATTCGGATATTGCACGTATCGTCAAGGGAAGTGATTAGCTCCTTACATGGATATTAAATAATAACTTATAGATAGTGTTCCTTATATGGATATATATAGAGTTTCCTTATATGGAAAGTATAATGTTCCTTCTATGGAAAGTATAGTGTTCCTTCTATGGAAAGTATAGTGTTCCTTCTATGGAAAGTATAGTGTTCCTTCTATGGAAAGTATAGTGTTCCTTCTATGGAAAGTATTCAGAGTGTTCCTCCTATGGAAATTCTATATAGTATGGTAATGGTAAAGGTTCTTTTAATAGATATTACGTGATGATCCTCCTATGGATAATTATACGAGGTTGGGGTAGAAATATGTGTCTTCGGATACGTTAAGTAATATATGAGAATAAAATTGTATGTTGCCTGATTAACTAGAACTCACTCAGCGTAGCTGACTTTTAGTATGCACGCAGGTGAGCTGATTTATAGAGTTAGCATGAGGATGACACACGGCATGGATTGAACGGCTGGCATCTGAAGAAAGAAGTAAAGATGTTTTCAATTTAAAGTTTTGTGTTATGGTATCAAATGAAAGATTTAATGTTTTGTAACAAATGATTGATGTTTTATATTCCGCGAAAAGTTTTTAATAAACTCTGATTTGAAGAACTGTGTTTATGAGTAAATCCGACGCTAAAGTAGGGCTACCGGTAACGGGGCCTTACATGTTTGGGATCACATTGTCGTTGGTGTAAAGTGCCCCCTATTTTTGGTTTTTCAGTTAGAGACCTCTTAGAGCTTCACAAGTCCATCAAGCTTGGAGATGTAGCGAAAGAAGCGTTTCATAGGATCATCATTATTGTTTGTTGGAGTATTTGGATTGCGAGAAATGATAAGGTGTTCGAAGGAAGCGAGGTTAAAGTGGAAGACATTATTGGTGGCATAAAATCTCTTGGTTTTCTTTAGTTTAAGAATAGGTCTAAATGTAGATCGATTAGTTGGTCGAATTGGTATAATTTTGTTTTCATGTAATTGTGTTTGCTCTTTCTTGATGGCCTCCGTGTTTTGGAGGTAGCGTGGTGGTGGTGTAGTTTTTTTTGCTTGTTTATAAAAACGGTTCGAAAATAAAAAGTTAGTAAAGAGGGCATAAAAAGTGAAAATCCCAATAAAGCACATCCGACATAGATGTGGAAATCACAATAAAGCACACCATGCAATTCATATATATATATATATATATATATATATATATATATATATATATATATATATATATAGATGACCTGATCTGTAATTCACTATAGTTTCTATATATTTTAAACTATTTTCTTAATTAGTATTCATTAAAAAAGAAAACATTTTTAACAAATTAATAAATAAATTTAGATTAAAAGCTATCAAGTTAAAAATGTTTTAAATTAATTTAATTTAAATAAAATACTTTCGATTTGTTTTTTTCTTTTTAACCTCTAGACTTCTAGTTCTAAGGGCTGGTTCCTAAAAGTTTTAAGCGACAAATTATTCGTAATAGAAGATGACTTGGAGACATATGGTTGTTTACATCTAAGCATATTATAAAAGTCAAAGACAACAAAATATATATAGAGAGGCATACTTGTTCAAAATTGAACCAGGGTTCATGTCAAATACCTTGTTTAAAACTCATGTTTGAATCAAAGCAAGATTTCAGATTCATCCAAACATCTTTGGCCGAAGAAAGATCGACAACAATACCAAGTACGTCATCGCTAATTGATCCAAAAATCCAACCTTTGAGAAGACTGTCGTATTGTTTCGTGATCTTCGAACTATAAACTTTTGGAACATCATCTATAAGCCAACACATATCATGAGCCTGCATGAGGCAAAGCATTTGTGTCTTCCAACGATGATAATTGCCATAACCGGATAGCTTTACAGAAACAAAGTTAGATACGTTAGTATTGAATGCATATAGATGATAGGAATTTGGGTCTTCAGGAGGGGTTGATGAACTGGCCATGTTAATGAGATACAGTTAGATAGACGAGGAAGTGAGAGATGAATGGAGTTTTGTGTCTTTGCTTATTGGAGATAATGCATTATACCAGGGCCTTGTATGTAAACTTGTAGAGTGAAGTAGAAGAAAGCTCAAATTGGAATTCATAATATGGCCAGCCTTGAAATTTAATATCATAAGTAAACTAGAGTAAACTATAATTGTATTCCTCTATGTGTACTAAAAGAAAAGTTAAAACTTCATAGTTTAAAAAAAAAAGGGTTAAAACTTCATAGTTTATCTGTAAAATTACTCTTGCAGACTACGTACATTTATAACTAGCACAATTCTTCTTCCTTTTTCATGTTTTTTAGTAAATTAAGTGTCAAGTTTGGTCACTTATGTGACTTAAATTCAAAATCTTACTTTTTACATTTGGACCCTTGAGGATTTGAGTTCATTTCTTTTCGTTCAAATCGCTAAACATGTCTATTTTCTATCTATAACTAAGGGGTTATTTCTGTCTTTTTACCTATTTGCTTGAAAGTAACAATTGTAACCAAACCTCACGAACAGTTATATAAGACGAATATTACGTATTTACCAATTTTTATAGATTAAAATGAAGTTATTAAATATCTATTTTAATCATGTTTCAAATATATTTATTCAGAATTATTTAACTAAAAAACCTCATCTTGATTTCCACAATAAAATAATGAACGTGTCAACCGGTCCATACGCATGTCGCTCGCAATTTGTTACGGTCGTATATCTGAATTTTAGTAAAGTTATCGAATGGCCCACTTGTTAAAAAATTTACAACGTATTTAACATGATACTAAGAGATCATATGTAGTTATAATGTCTTACTCATGGGCATTATGCGTCACGTATCGTCTAGTCAGAGTTATGGTTTTTTACAAAAATAGGGCGTAGTCACGTGACTTTTACACTTTTTTTATTTAAAAAAAAACATTTACTAAAAATAATCAAATATCAATAATATTTTATTAAATAGATATTTCATTAAAATAAAAAAAACTACTCGTCGTCGTCGTCTTCATCGTCCTCGCCCTCGTCGTTTTCATCTTCGCCCTCGTCGTCGTCGTCTTCATCATCGTCTTCATTGTTGCCCTCGTTTTGATTATCGTTTTCATCAAACAAATGTTGCTTCATCCAAAGATGTTGGACCAAATCCCCCTTTATAAGTGCGTTATGTATCTCTCTTGACCGCACAAAATCCGATTTTTCGAGTCCTTGCTCCATACTTGCTGGAGTTCGTGGTGGATTCGAGTCCGGTATGAAAGTTGGTCATATTGTTCTTCCATCGTCCTTGATGATTATGTTATGCATTATGATACATACATACATAGCACATTTCATTCTTTCTAAAGATCACCATAAACGACAAGAATTTTTAACAAATTGCCATCGTTATTGAAGAACATCAAAACACCTCTTGATATCCTTTTTCATAAACTCTTACACTTTTTTAAAATGATGTCTTTTTTCTTAAATTAGTAGTTCTATATTCTTTAAACGGTTTACGTTTCAACGTCTAAGCTTTAATTAAGTTAATGTACCCCGTTGAACTTTGGTAATGTTTTTCATCAATTAGTACGTCTCTATCCCTAAACTTCCTAGTGTTTTCAGATAGTAATGTTTTTTTAAAAAATATTTTTTTCTTTCAGATTTTTTATGCTTATTTTTTTATTCTTATTTATTTAACATATTATAAGTAAAGCTAACTTTTAACTATACATGTTCGCTTAAATCTATGTTTAGTTCACTTTTACTGTTATCTATATTAAAAACTGCATGGTTTATATTGATACGTTGATAAATCGGGTAACAAATACATCATAGCCATTAAGGGTGGCAAACCTAACCCAAATGAATTGTTTTAGGTCAAGATGGATAAATTTTAAAAGTTAAATGAGTTATGATGGATCATAAAAATTCTTCAGGGGGGTCAGGATGGGTTGGAAAATATACAAGTGAGTTTCATTTATAGGTTAAAATGGGTCAAAACAAAATATCCAAACTATCCAAAATTTGTCTAATTCAAAATACCCAAACTATCACGTGCGAAACAAAACTCATCCGAAACCCAAAAAACGATCAAAACGAAACAAAAACCCCGAACCGAGAAACTGAACCGAAATAGAAAAACGACCAAAACGAAACAAAAAAACGGAAATGAAACCGAAAAACTGACCAAAACGAAACCAAAAGAGCGAAATGTAACCGAAAAGCTAACCAAAACTAAACAAAAACACCGAATCGACCAAACCGAAACAAAACTAAATCGAAAAAGAAAAACGACCAAAAAGAAACAAAAAAACCGATATGAAACTGAAAAGTTGACCAAAACGAAACAAAAAAAGTGAAATGCAACTGAAAGCGAACCAAAACAAAACAAAAACACCGAACCGACCAAAACGAAACAAAAATACTGAAACGAAACTTAATTGAAATAGAAGTTCTGAAAACCAAAACGAAACAAAAAAGCCGAAATGAAACTGAATTGAAATAGAAAAACTGAAAACCAAAACGAAACTGAACCAAAATAGAAAAACGACCAAAACAAAAGAAAAAAAAAAGCGAAATGCAACTGAAAAACTGACCAAAACAAAACAAAAACATTGAACCGATCAAAGCGAAACAAAAAAACCGAAACGAAACTAAACCGAAATACAAAAATGACCGAAATGAAACAAAAAAACCGAATTGAAACTGAAAAACTGACTAAAAGGAAGCATAAAAAAACTAAATGCAATTTAAAAACCGGACCAAAACGAATAAAAAACACCGAACCGACCAAACGAAACAAAAAAACTGAAACGAAACTAAACCGAAATAGAAAAACGACCAGAACGATACAAAAAAATCGATATGAAACCGAAAAACTGACCAAAACGAAACAAAAAAAAAAAGCGAAATGCAATCAAAAAGCTTACCAAAACGAAACAAAAAAAACTGAAACGTAGCCGACCAAAATAAAACAAATGAATCGAAACGAAACAAAAAAACGAAATTTAACCGAAAAACTGACTAAAACAAAACAACACTGAAACCGAAAAAAAAATCGAAACTGAAATCATTGAAACCGAGCAGATACCGAAACCGACCGAAATGAAAAAAAAAACAAAACTGAAACGGACCCCCCCCCCCCGAAAAACTCGAGCCTAAACAGGTACGAAACGTTTTTTTTAATGCACGAGGATGATGGGGGAAACATTTTAGTTAGTTTACATTTTGCGTTTTTTATTTATATTTTGAGTTATTATTTTTTAATATTTTTTTTGAATATTTTATTGAAGGGTTTTTAAAACCCTTTGTATGTCAACCTTCACTTGGGTCAAGATGGATTAGTTTTACCCTTCTTGACTCATATCCATCCTAACCCTCTATTTTAAAATGTTTTTGGTAGTCATAAACTGAGATACTCGTAATATTGCGTTGTTCCATGCCCAACTTAATATGCATCTGTGTAGGCTTTAGACTTTTTAAGTTTTATCTACCAGGTATCTTGTTATATGGCATTCATCATATGAACCTGCTTGTGTTCTTTCGATAATATCTTAGGTTTCACATGATATACATATTTACTGTTCACAAAGGGATGATTGGTAGTTAATTCCACACACACATCTCCTCATCAATCAAAACACATTTTTTACTCCAAAAAAGAACGCAGTTTTTTTTTTTGATAAAGGGGAAATCCAGTGAGGAACTTGTGTTATGTGAAAGTCACACGGTTGATGAAAATCCCTGTCACTCGTGAGGAATTCATGCGTTAAGTAATCGAGAACAAGAATCTTAATCTAATCCAAACTTTTCAAAAAATTAAGAAGGCAACACATCGGTTTGTGGATACCTCCGGTCATTCTTATACTGGGAAAGTCATGCATGCTACGTTATGGTTGGGTCAGTATAATGGTCATTTCTACAAATTCTAACACAAAAAACTGACATAGTGTTTGTGTTTCAGAGACCGTAGAAGTAATTTCTCAAATTTAGGGACCAAACTTGCAATATGAACATACTACTTGGGCCAACCATGTAATCGACCCGTGTTCTTTATTTTAAGAATCCACCCAATTTTTGAATTTACGAAATTGTTATAAGCGGGTCACACACTAATAATAGTTCTATACTTCTATATATTCATTTAACACCAAAAAATTAGTTGTTAAATTTCAATAAAAGTTCTATGGCATTTTTCGAATTGACGAAAGAACTCTTATCAAAACTGCAAACATTATTACAACAGTCCCAAAACATGTAACATCCCCAATGATGTTCATAAAATGAGCCACGAAATCAAGTTTATCTTTGAACAAGTGTAAACACACAAACTGGCGTCAATAACTATTTTAAGAAATAATTGTTACAATATTTTAAAAACATTAATTGTTATTATTAGGAATTTAAATATTAAATATGCTTATGAAGAATAGCGTTTACATGTTTAATATTACTGATCTATCTTTTTTAATAAAACACTACAACTTTTGTCACTTGACAAGCTCATAGTCTTCCTCACTTTTTTTTCAACTAATTTCTATATACGGAACTTATCTTTTAAGTAATTTCAATATATGAATTTAAGTTTGTGTTTATTAAATGTAAATACTAAATGTCATTCATTACCATTAATGGTGAAATAAGGAAATATCAAAATTGAAGTTGCATACCTGTTAGAATAAAATTTGAAAGTCACATGTAATTGCAAATTAAAAAAAAAATTAAAGGTGCACTATTATCGAAAAATTTGAATTTGTATGATAAACTACAAATTATTTTTAAGCAGGGATTTAAGCAACAGTACATAATTTTTTATATAAGATTGGTTTCAAATTTGGATTTAAAATTTTCTAATATGCATTTGAACTCATGAAAATGTGTATATTCTTAATTTTCTACAAACATTTTGTATGAATATTACAAACATGGAGAATACCAGTTATATATATATATATATATGTGTGTGGGTGTTTAACATTAAATCATTGAAGTTGAATAGTATAATTATAATCTATATGTATAACGATTTACTATATGAACTATTTGTCATCTATTTATATGACTTTTTTGTGTAGTATAAAGGGTTTTAACAATAAAGAGATCAATATTTAGTTTTCAATATTTTTTCCATAACCCAGACTAAAATGCTTCATAGATATATGATTTATGACTTGATTTATATTTTTTCTATACATTCAAAAATATTTAATTTAATATGTCTTATAAGATAAATTACTTAATTAAAAGCATTTGATATTTTAAACCAAAAAGTTTGTTTTAATCACATTCCATTATTTTTGTTTTTCAAAAATCATTTAGGATATCGAAACCTAGAATATCGTTTTCATCAGTTATTTACATAATTCCTATATTATATTAACTTATTAATTTTATTTTTATACAAATACAAAGAAATGAGGTTATGTTAGTGTTATCTATTGGTTAGTACATAATTAAAGTGTTTATTATGGTTTATATCAAAACTAATAAAAAAATAAACAATCGATTCATTATATGTGGAATGAGAACAATCGACTTGGACTAAATCCTGATAACGCAGTGGCTGAGGCTTAGCCTTTAATAACTTAAAATATATATGATTTTAAAACTAAAAGTTTATTTGTGTTGGCCCGAAACCTAGAATTCTGACCCAAGAACCAACCCGAATTACTTCGGTTCAAGTTCGAGTTAGTGTTTTCTTGGGTTCGAGTTTCTCGGATCGGGTTAGTTTGAGTTCGAGTACGAATTTTCTTGGGTTGGGTTTCATGTTATGGGTAAAAGTGACAGCCATACTTCCAACTATTATAAATAAGAATCACTACGTACCTTCACTTTATGCAACTTTAAATCTTTTAAAATTCTTCTAACTCAAAATAATCACTATTATTTGAACATGGTTTTAAGATTAGTATGTATTTGTCATTTTCTTGACAATTACATTCATATGAAATGAAACAAATCATTTTGTTATAGTTTAATTTTTGGTTTATATGTTATACAATTTTTTAATTGTAAAATATAAAATCAATTAAAATTTGTCATACACAAAATATTAATGCCAACAAATTTATCATGATCAATAAATTTCAAATTCTAAATATTCTAAGGATGATTATATCATCAAAGTTGTAATATGGTTTTTGGGATAACCATGTTTTTTTTTGGATAAACATGAGCAGATGTTCTCAAATGTCATATTAATTAATTAAAAGTTATGATATTTTATGTGTATGAATATTTTTTTTATTAGTTTCATGGATACATTATCATTCGTCTAGAGTTGGTATATACTTGGAGAACCTTTTTGTGACACGGACAACCATACGTGACTATATCAAAAGTTATAATCAGACATATATATTAACTTATTAAGAGTTACAAGCAGACATGAACTAAATATTTTGATTTATCACAAATGTAGTGTAAAAGAAAGTTTTTAGTTATTTGTAACATATTTGTGTAATCTTAGTTATCTAATTTCTGTAATTTTAATGTTAATTTTAATTGTATTAACAGTATATGATTAATTTGTTGAATGTATTTTACTTAATGATTAAAGTTTAAATTTTTTTATCAATTACTCATGTAATACACGAGCCTCAAACTAGTTTATTCATATAATTTTGTACTAAATAAATAATAGATATAGAGGTCAAAAGTAAGCAAAAAGAAAAAGGGAAATAAGAAGAGGAAAACGAGTGGAGAGAATTGAAGTTTAAAGAAGATGATTTCAGGGGACATTTGCTTTCATCAAAGAAGTTCACTTTTTCATCTTTTAGAAGTTAGGGTAAGAAATATGGCTCAAGCCACCAAAATTCTATGTTATAAGTGTGTTTTACTTCAAGAATCAGCTTTTTAAAGTTGAGGGCTCAAATTGGTGATTCTAAAATCCAATAGCGTATAATTTAAGGATTTCAACAACCGAATAGACAAGTTCCCATGCAACCTTGTAATGGTTACGCATGTTGGTGTTTAAGGGAATTTGAGTAAAATATTGATTAGCATGTCTTTTAACATAGTAAAGATATCTAAGATATTGATGTTTTTGGTTAACAATAATCACCCTTAATGTCTTTACAAGAAATCTGGTTGATCTTAATAATAAAACATGTTTTTTAGTGGTATTTTTCGATTTTGTATATTTATTCATATTATTGTTTGAAGTTTTAACTTCGAATTTGTGTTCAAGACTACATATTTTATCCCGGGTTTGTATGTTTATTATGATTCCCAACTAGTATAAAATGTTAGAAACCAAAAATTATGAAAGTTTTGTTATTTAGTCTATTTCGGACAATTTCGGATTGTTCGGATGTTATCTGAATCTGATTTGCATTGAATTCAAATATACACGTTCGGATCACCTAGGAATATCCCTAACTTGGATCAGAATGGATTTCGGACCCAATATAGGTCCACTAAAATGGATCTCACAACTTTACCCAGATTAATCCGTGTTTTTTGTTAGGAGAAATCACTAACAACACTCGGATATCGGATCTTTGTTTTGCGAACACAAAAGAGAGAAAAAGATGAAGTTTTGTTGGAATTTATATGGAAAAATAGGTGAAAGTGACCCTTTTATAAACTCCCCATTTCTAAGGTTTTCATTTCATGGGCCCAAGTGGGCTCGCCCAATGGGCTTTTACCGTATGTAAGGCCCATTTCATGTTTAGTCTTTTGTATTTGTAACATGTATTTTGTTTGTATTTTGTTATTTGTATCTTTGTAATGTTTGGGCACAAGGCCACATGTACTTATAGCCCACTGGGCTTTTGGTAATGAAAGATGTGCATGAGAATACACACAGTATATATTGTGTGTGTATCTCATACACAAAGATAACCTTTTTGCAAAACCTAGTTCTCTAACTCTCAAACTCTCTCTTTTCTTTCTTTGTTCACGGCAATAATAACTTACAAACAAGATCCGAGATCTCGGTCCTAACTAGTTGTGTTCGCCAACTAGTGTAGAGGTTGATCCAAGATAACTAGTAATAGTTAGTGTGTTGTTAGATCCGGTCAAGGGACCTACAATTGGTATCAGAGCTTTCGGGCCCTAGTTGTAGATCTTGGGTCACAACCTTGGATTCTGGTCTTGTTTGTGTAGAAAATCGGATTTTCAAGAGTTTTAGTGGGTTCGGGTTCATAGAGTTCAAAAAAAAGTACTCAAAAGTTCAAGAAAAGTGTGTTCAAATCTTCAAGATTCAAAGTTTGTGTTTAAAGTTTATGTATTTTGGGTGAAAGAGGTTACAAAACTTCACAAAAGTGTTATTTGAAAGTATGAAAACTTTGGGATTTATGTAGATCCATAAAGAGTCAAACTTGAAAAAAGTGACATTCACCAAAATAGATTTTCAGAAAAAGGTGGCAGGAAAGTACCTTCTGTACTTTCCCTAAGTACAAGCTCATTTAAATCACCATTCGAAACGAGTGTTGATTCGAATTGAATCACCACTCTATTCGAATCACCATTCTATTCGAATCCAAGATTGTAATCTAATCGAACTCAAGCCTAATCGAAGTGAATCAAGTTAGCCTATTCGAATCCAGTAACCATTCGAATCGAATTACCATTTGATTCGAATACACGCTGAAATCAAATCAAGTCCAGATTACATTCGAACCAATTCTTATTCTACTCGAATCTCTATTCGATGCTGATGTGTGTATAATGATGCTCTTTCTAAATGACTCACAACTAAGCTTTAAATTTATTAAACAAGACTCCTAAAGAAACCACACAAAACCGGCAAGTGTACCGATCACTAATAGTATAGCACTAATGAAGTCCGAGTATCGAACACAAGGACACGTGAAAACGTTTTTAATGCTTAACCCTAACCAAGACTCACCTAAGAATATTATTTTTCAAATGATTTTTAATTATTAACTATTTGACCTAACTTACCTTTAAATTTAAAAGACTTAACCTAACAAGACTAGATGAAACTTTGAGAATGAGATTTATCAATAGAGAAAACGTCTACCTAGGTAAGAATCCTATTAAATGTATAATAAGCTAATGGATTGAAGAATCTCACGAAACTGGTTCGTAAGGATGACACAACTAAGGTTCACTCAAGAAGGCTAGATCACCTCTCGGTCTCACTAACAACCCTAACTTACACTTAGTTGATTTTAAGATCAAACCGGGTAACGAATTGTTAAAGTGTTCAAATGCCGACTCTCCTCTCGGACTCCCCGACACACTACCCTAATGGAGACGAATACTACACAACCAAGGATAAAGGAACAATTTATTAACTTAAACTATATCAACTAATCGCTCACAAACCCAAACCCGACAAGAACCGAACCCGCTCTCGCGCGATCCTAATCCTAACAAGTAAAAGCTATGAGACGAACCTACTTCCTATCACCTCTCGGTCTCTAAGAAGGTGTCTACCCACTGATTTTAACTAATTAACACACCCATTAAACCCTACGGTTGTACTTCCCGCAAACAATCTCTGAACACAAAGTAAAAAGTTCAAACAAGCTAAAATCAACCAAAACTGATTCAATCAATCAAAGCATGAGGTATATGAGTATAATTAATAAAAACACAGCCACTAAACACAACCTAATTCAATGTTAAACCAAACTTTTCATTAACAAATCAAGTCATGATGATCAACAATCCATATTACTCATTAAAATCTAACAATAAACATCTAACCTAGGTAGAACAAACAAGTTTAGCCTAATATATTATTTGGACAACAGCATATACTTAATTTAAACATCATAAAGCTCAACATAAACATAATTAAACTCATTCAAGAATCAATATCAATCAAGAACAACTCAATCTTCAATTTACTTGCAAAACAATTCAAGTTAAAAGATTAAATCAACTAGTTATGAATCTTGAACAATAGAACAAAGTTTATGGATGTAATACTCAAGATTATGGCTGAGTTTATTGATGTTGATGACCCGTAGCTGCTGTACCAAGTGTCCCTCGATGATCTCCTTCCTTTCCTAGCAGCCAACTAGCTTCAAAATATATTATTCTTCTTTCCCTTGCTGGCTGTTCCGATCAGAACTGATAGGGTAAGTTAGGTGTCTTTTTTTTTTAATAATGTTAGTTGGCCCTTTTTTTGCTGCTGCTCACGTGGAGATTTGCCCAGCCACACAAACCAAAAAATTGGTTTGTCTCCTTAAACAAAACAGCCGACCACCTCAACACAAACAAACAACAAACTTATGTTTTTTGATAATTCCCGATTGGAAAAGTGAGCTGCCAAGTTGGGTGCTTAGGTTTTTTTTAAGTTATATTATATATTAAGACATGTAAGGCTTTCTCTAGCGGGCTTGGGTCGGGCTTTGAGCTTTGGTCTTGTTAACTTGATCATGAAGACCTCCAATATCTTCAAAAACCCGAACCTTTTCTCGTTTAAAACTCGTCACCTACACAAAATAATAAACTTTCTAAGGTCATATAAAAACAAGCCATAATTATTATTTATTATACGATTAAGCACTTAAAACATGACAAAAAAGTACGGAAAGCAAGTGTGTTTTATAACACATCAAACATCCCCACACTTAAGACTTTTTCGTCCCTGAAAAAGGAATTTTCACAGGATCATAACCAAGTGAAAAACAACAAACTCCCAGATAATTAATCATTATCAAAACACAAGAAACAGCTCGACATATTGACCGCGATTGCCGATATTGTTGCCACTTAAACCCAGCCACCAGCCAATCAAGCCCCCATTTTGCATTAAACATTTTAAGTCCAAAAATTAAGGCTACACCTACCCCCATCTTAGACAAAGAGAGCTAGAAGACTAAAGTCGAAGCAAGCTGGTTCGACAAATCACCATAAGCCAAGGACTCGTTGATGGTACTAATTAGATGCACTCGGTGAAATTTTTATGGATGAATGGTCATGTGGAGGTCGTACGAGCTATTCCTAAATATTATTGAACTTTGTCCTATAAATTCCTAATTTCATATTTATTGACTAAGAACCTTCGAGCCCCAATAGTGTATCCTCAGAGTCACTATCCCCAAGGTAACACGTAAACTCTAAGTCCCGTCTAGTATGTGCATCTTTGGTCTCTTTTACTAACTATAAAGAATGCTTCTTTGGCATTTTACAATACATAACTTTCTTCACAAGCATTTTGCTTTTCTTGAACAACTTTTGATAATACACATAACTTTCAAACATACCTCTCTCTGTTTTTTTTCATCTTTTTTTTTCAATCTTTTATATCACCCTAAAATATATAACTATTTCTAAGCTCGTAAAAAGATGGACATGTGGTGTGTGCTGGTTTGAGTGCATCTAAGTATAATCATCTAAAAGTTTACAGATTATGGTAATCCTCCCTAAGCATCGAAATTCGGATTCACCATTTTTCAAATTATTATATATATAAAAACTGCTAAAGAGGACTATCAGAGCTAGTTGGGCCTACCGACACATCTCAAATCAGATATGCAAACCATCCCTTCTTTTTATTATATTATATATTTCAAAAGTTTCGAGAGTTCGTTAGCACAGGTAGTAATATCATTTCCTGCTTAACGTAGAACAAAAACAATTTCCAAGGGACATTTTTTTTTCTTTAAAATTCTTTTATATTTTCATTTTTTTTTAAATTCAGACGCCCAACCACTTTTAGTTTTCGGGTCAATGGCTATCCTGTATGTCTACAGGTAGATAACAGGACCAAACATATACAAGTATATGTCCCTCGAACTTAAGTTGCCGACATAATTTTCAGCGAAAGAATAAAACAATTTTTTTCTTTTTTAAATTTTTCCTACAACAAAGTAAAATAAATTCTCATCCCCACACGTAGAACGAAATCGTCCTAGATGAGAACAAGGAAAAGAAATAAAATAAAAATAAAACTTAAAGTAATCAAAAGTAAAACTGGGAACGGGATACTCCCCTTGTTTATATGCAGAATCTTCACCAACAGTGTATCAATCGAACGACCGTATAGCATTTCATTCACGGCCGCAACCTCGGGAGAACCACATCCAAAACGCCATCAGAGCTACCATGCGCATAATAATACCTGGAATAACTCAAACTCGCTCGCATGTAGCGGCGCACAAAACAGAAAAAAAACATAAGTAATAAACATATTTTTGTGTTTTGTATTTTTTTAATTTTTTTAATTTTTTTTAATTTTGTTGAATTTTTTAATATTTTTAATAAATAACAAAAATAAAACAGATAATAAAGAAAATCAAAATACATACTCTACAACTCGGGTTGTCTCCTGAGTGATGCATCCAACACGTCTACGCCTCGGTGAGTGAGTCAAGGTAGAACACCTCGACTGTCTAATAAGTTATCGGCTCTCCTATGTAGTGCTTCAACCTGTGACTGTTTACCTTAAACTTCCCGCTCTGATCTTGTATCTCAATAGTGCCATACAGGAATACCTCAGTGACCGTGAACGGTCCCGACCATCGGGATTTCAACTTTCCCAGGAATAACCTCAACCGGGAGTTATACAGTAAGACCTTATCCCCACACTTGAACTGCTTATTACCCTTCAACTTTCTGTCATGCAGTTCCTTCGTCCGCTCCTTATACTTAAACGACTGAGCATACGCGTGATCTCGGAGCTCCTCTAACTCGTGCAACTGATGGAAACGATTTCCCTCTGCGGCGGATAAATCAAGATTAACCCTCTGAACGGCCCATGACTGTCGTCATTTAAGGTCCGGCTAGCGTAGTAGATCGGATGGAAGTGTTTATCCTTCCACTGTCTAAGAACTGCTCCGACTGCGAAGTCGCTCGCGTCACACATCAACTCGAATGGTAAAAACCAGTCGGGAGCAACCATGATCGGGGCGTTAACGAGTTTATCTTTTAAAAGATCAAACGCCTCGATACACTGCTCAGAAAAAACAAATGGAGCATCCTTCTCCAGAAGTTTGGTCATGGGTCTCGTGATTTTTGAAAAATCTTTGATGAACCGACGGTAGAACCCGACATGACCTAGAATACTACGAATGGATCTCACAGAAGTAGGCGGGGGAAGATTAGAAATGGTCTCGATCTTTGCGCGGTCAACCTCTATCCCCGCACTCGAAATCCGATGCCCCAGAACAATGCCCTCGCGAACCATGAAATGACACTTCTCCCAGTTAAGGACTAGGTTGGTGTCAACGCAGCGGGACATCATCCTCTCAAGATTTTACAAACAATGATCGAAGGAACTCCCAAATATGGAAAAAGCATCCATGAACACCTCCATGGATTCCTCGATCATATCATGAAAAATGGCCACCATACACCTCTGGAATGTGGTCGGAGCGTTACACAGTCCGAACGGCATACGTTTGTAGGCAAACGTTCCGTAAGGGCAGGTAAAAGTGGTTTTCTCCTGGTCGTCGGGAGCTATGGGAACCTGGAAATACCCGAAGAAACCATCTAAGAAGTAGTATTACTGCTGACCTGCTAAACGCTCCAACATGTGATCAATGAAGGGTAAAAGAAAGTGGTCTTTCCTGGTGGCATCATTCATTCTGCGATAGTTGATGCAGACTCTCCATCCAGTCACAGTTCTAGTGGGAATAAGCTCGTTCCTCTCATTGGTGACGACAGTCATGCCACCCTTTTTAGGATCCACTTGGACAGGACTCACCCAAGCACTATCAGAAATGGGGAAAATGATCCCCGCATCAAGGAGTTTAATGATATCCTTCTTCACGACCTCTTGCATTTTCGGATTAAGCCGCCGTTGCTGCTGAACGACAGTTTTGAAATTTTCCTCCATAAGGATTTTATGAGTGCAAAACGAAGGGTTGATACCCTTAATGTCGATAATCTTCCATGCAATCGCCTCTTTGTGCTCTCATAGCACACTCAACAACTTCTCCTTCTCGACCTCCATCAAAGAAGATGTAATAATAACTGGTAGCTTCCTCTCTTCATCTAAAAATGCATACTCAAGATGGGCAGGCAAATCCTTAAGCTCTAAGGAAGAAGGAGGACTGTCGACAGAAGGTCGGTCCATCGGATCGTCTCGTACGATCTCAGCAGACACTCCAGATTCAGGGACATGCGACTCGGTGTCGTCATCTAAGAACTGGTTGGTCATGGCAACCATCTCAATCTGTGGAATCTTCCTATCGAGAATCTGGGTGTTGGAGGGAGATCCTCCACAGATCTCGCTAAAAAACTCCCCAACATGTTCCATGATGGTATCGATGAAGTATATGGAGTCATCAGCAGACTTGGGGTGTTTCAGTGACTGTCGAACGTCAAAGGTGACTTTCTCATCCCCAAATCTCAAAATCAACTTACCCTCGCAAACGTCGATCAACGCCTGTGCAGTGGCAAGGAATGGTCGGCCTAAGATAAGTGGGACACTATCATCATCGTTCATCTCCAAGATGACAAAGTCCACCAGGGAGATGAACTTGTCGACACAAACAAGCATGTTCTCGAACACCCCTCGGGGGTATTTCACAGAACGATCAGCAAGCTGGATACTCATACGGGTAGGCCTCGGTTCGCCTAAGCCCAACTTGCGATACACGGAATACGGCATGAGATTAATGCTAGCGCATGAACAACCGTATTATCACTCAAGATGCAGGGAATCGTGAAACTCCCAGTATCGGACATATTTTCTGGTAACTTCCTCTACAAGACTGCAGAGCAACCAGCACTCAGTGGGATGGAAGAGACCTCAGCTAGTTTCTCCTTATTCGAAAGAATATCCTTAAGAAACTTTGCATATTTCGGCATTTGAGTAATTGCCTCAAGGAATGGAATGTTAAGACGAATTTGCTTTAAAAGATCAAGAAATTTGGAGTTCTGCTACTCGTCTCTATCCCTACAGACTCTCCCAGGATATGGAAGTCTAGGTTTGTAAACTCTCGCTGGTGTGCTGGGTAACTGCTGGTTCTCGGCCTGTGCTGTACTTCATGGGTTGCGCCTCTGATGCACCTTGACCGGTGGAGACTCCAACTGAATCTCCTCGTCTACCTGTTCCTCTACATCTAAGACAGGCACCTCAACGACTCCTCTTGTCGCCTCCTGACTCACTGGCTCGCTACGTGCCCCTGCACTGCCTCCTGATTATGATGATACTGACAGAAGGTTGCTCGATGAAGATAACAGAGATTACGGTGTTCTTAGTGTGTGTTTCTCATTGGAAATTGCACTACCTTTGAGAGACTACACCACGGCCAAGTCACTCTGGGATGCATTGGTAACCAAGTTTGAAGGTAATCTTGAAATGAGAAACAACAAGAAATGGATGTTCAAAGGAGAATTCAACATGTTTAATCATGTTCAAGGCCAATCAATTTCCAGTCTGATTAAGAGATTTGAGGGCTTAATTACCAAATTTAAAAGTGACGGTATTGAATATGATCAAGTTGAAATCAATGACAATTTACTCAACTCACTTCCCTATGCATGGAACAGCAGTGTCATTACAATTAAGAGAACTACTAATCTTCAGATTACCAGCCTTGCTGACTTGACATCCATCATCAAGTCATTTGAAATGGATGAAAAAATAAGAATGGGTAATCACATTAGTTCTCTTTCCAAAGCTGGTATGACTACTGGATCAGGTGTAAGCACGGCATTCATAAGCCAAGCTCACACTGTTGCTTACAATGCAAGTTCAACCTTCAAGACTATTGTCATACCCCAAGCATCATCAAGCTCCAGATCCTTTTAGAATGCAGTCGATAAAGCCGTTGCACATGCCTTAAAGGCTCATGGGATCAAAGCAACAGCCAGCACTCCAGCTTACTCTGCCCTTCAAACCATCTCACCTGATGACTCCAACTTTGCACTGTTTCATGCCTTTATGGCAAGCCATGAGGAGTTACTACAAGGAAAGTTTCTTCCTCCTTCATTTGAGCAAGTTGATCTTCCCGAGATTAACAAGAAGGATCTCAAGAAAATTGACATCAAGTACCAGATGACCATGGTTGTTCACAGAGCTAAAAAATATATGAAGAAATATGGAAATAACAGCTTCAAGGATGTTGATGAGAAGAACATCGGGTTTGAGAAGGACAAGCTGAGATGCTACAACTGTAACGAACCAGGTCATTTTGCTCGAGAATGCACAAATCCACCGATGGTTGTGAACGACATCAAGATCACCGAGATGTCTGATAATGAAGGTGTTAAAAAGCCTGACAAGAGGCACGTTCCAAACTACTCCTCGAAGCCAAGAGTCCCTATAATTGGTCAAGGAAGTGGGTCCAAGGGAAACTTTAAGTCGAGCTCAAAGGCCATGATCACAAGAATTGTTGAATCAACTCTACTAGATTGGGAAGATGATCAATCTGAGGAGTTGAAGAACCCTCTGACCTTTGCTGTAATAGCCTTCACCGATCAAGAAAGCACCTCGTCAAGCACTACTGATGGAATACCAAGACCTGCCTCTCTCATTCCCGAGGTACACAAACTTTGTTCACAAGCTTGCATTGATAAAGTCCTACACTATAGAAATCATAATGCTAAAATCGTAGATCAAATCCATAGCATTAAATGTCAGAATTATGAACTTAAAAAGGTTGAAAAGACCTATGCTACTAAGATTAAAAATCATGGTAATGACATGGCTAAACTTAGTGAAAAGGTTTTTGTAACTCAAAAATTAGCTTAACATCATGAAAGACATGTAGTTGAGCTAAATGATAAGATTGTCTAGTTAGAACTAGATTTAGCCCAAATAAAAATTAGCATTGAAAACTTCGAGTAGCCTCAGAATAGATAAATAAATTAATCGGGGGCACAAATGGGGTTAAGAGTAAAGTCAGGAACATGCTATGATAGTAGTGGAGTTCCACCTCCTTCTAATGATAACTATACTAGTCTTCCACACTTTAGTTTTAATTCTCCACCTGAGTATGAAATTGTGCCACAAAAGTCTTTTTTTATATTGTGGTATAAAAAAAGTGCCACTAAAAACCCAAATACTTTGTGCGGTAGTTCGAACAAGTGACACTAAAAGGCTTTAGCGTCACCACTTCTGCACTTTTTGTGTGTGCTGCACATTCTTATAGGGGCCTTTAGTGGCACTTTTATGTTTATTAGTAGCATTTTTGTATGTCACTATATGTCATTTTTTAGTGAAATCTTTTATTTATTAATCTTAGTCTAATGACCACACAAGCACACAAGCAAATAATTTCCTATCTAGCAAGTTAACAAATAAGTATATTTCGGGTTTTGTAACTATTGTCTTAATAACTAAATTAATTAATAAATAAAGTAAATATATAATTAAGATGAAATATTAAAGTTTCAGTTGGTGGAAAGTTTTAAGAAAATATTTAATTATTATTTTTAATGAATTTTGTCGGTTTTGCCGGGTTTTGTCGGTTTTTCGTTTAAAAACGAACCCGGCGACTTTTTGTATAAACTTTAAACCTTTGAAAATACGTGTTACATATATATTAGTTAAGTTTTAGGAGTTATTTTACAAAAATATGTTATTTTTCATTCTAGTTAACATTTTCTTAAAATATCAAATTTTAACATTTTCGTGTTGGTTTCCGCGACACGAACCATTTAGGACCAAGTCTTGTTATCTTGTCTCCTCCTCATATATTAAATTATGTTATATATGAGTATTTTACAAATTTAGGGGATGTTCTAAAACAGTAGCTAATTGTTTTGTCGGTTTGCGTTTAAAAGCCGATTTTTCTACCGTTTAAGTTACCGACATGTAAAATAAACCAGATAAGTCCACACCAATTATATTATAAACTAAGTATACTCATTATATCATAATAATTTACTATTATTTCCATATTTGATCACAAAATTTCATATAGCACTTTTAAATCAATTTAAGTTCATAATTCATAACTGAAGTTTACTAATAATGATAATGATCAGTCTTAGCAATTGATATATGAACAAGTATCATTATAACACCCAAGAATCCAAATTCAAATAATCATCATGGATCTCACAACAAGCCAAATTTACACTTTTCAACTATATTCTTTATTCCTATTTAGAATGTTCTAACATGCATGCTTAATCATGTATGTTTTAAGTCAATTCAACAATCATATGATCATTCATATAATCATAAAATCATCAAATTATCTCATCATATATGCACAAATTCAAGGATTTCATTATTAACTAATCAACTTATAAATTTCCTAAGTGTTCAATGAACAAAGTTTCCTATTATAGTAACTTTTGTTTTTTAATAAATCTATTTATTCCAATCTTTCAATTATGATCAAGTATGAATCTTGTTTATCTCATTCAACTAGTTTGATACGGTTTCATGCAACCTATTTTCTATTCAAATTTTGATCATTCTATTTTTCAAGTTACAAAGTTTCTATTTCTAGCAAGTAGGTGACAATTGATCCATATAATAATCCAAAGTATATTTTAATAATGTATTCTATCCTAATTCAAGCAAGTAACTCATTATCTATCAAAATCATATATGCTAAGTATTCATACCATAATCAAATATTCAACTATTCATTCAACAAAGTTTCCTTATTTAGTAATCTAACAATTGCGGCAATCATCTTCAAGTAATGTCTTTCTAATTAACTTCTTTTAACATACAACCTATCCTAAATATCAATCAACATCAATCCATATCACTTTCTAACTTCATCAATTTATCAAAATCATCAATTATCCAAGAAATCCCTAAATTGCAAAATATGAACAAGTTCTTGCTACATTCAATTTCAATACTAGCAATTCAATAGTTTGTATTCATATCATTAATCCTATTGATCATTAACTACACAAAATTCGTCCTAACATCAAGCTCAAACACAAAATTCTTTCATGATTTCACCTAAACATCAAATATTCTTAACAATCCAAATATGATCTTCAAGATGAATGTATGCATGTATGGGTGGGTTCAATAATTCCCCTCACACATGCATGCATACAAACAACTCATATACAGTGTAACATTAGGCCCATCGCACCACCAATATTGTCCGATTTGCCTACGAAGAGCTCACGGATTTGTTTTTGGTTGCCCAGGTGGAGACTTCCCAGGAGGTCACCCATCCAGCTACTACTTCCAGCTTAGCACGCTTAATTGTGGAGCTCTCGTCTTGTCCATACAATTAAGCCCAAAACGCGTTGGTGATTTAAGAGGCAGGACATTTACTTAAGAGCAAGGATCTCTCTTGTCTACGGTCGATGTGGGATTTGCCTAGGATGTTACAAACGCCCCCCCCCCCCCCTTGGACTCATCGTCCTCAATGAGGTTTGCCCCACCATCTCGAAACGACACATGAGTGGCTCTGATACCACTTGTAACATCTATCCCCTCGCACCACCAATATTGTCCGATATGCCCACAAAGAGCTTACGGATTGGTTTTGGTTGCCCAGGTGGAGACTTCCCAAGAGATCACCCATCCTGCTACTACTCCCACCTGAGCACGCTTAACTGTGGAGCTCTCCTCTCATCCACTACCGTTAAGCCCAAAACATGTGGGTGATTTAACAGGTAATAAAATATACTTATGAGCCAATGATCTCTCTTGTCCACAGCCGATGTGGGATTTTCTTAGGATGTTACAAACACCCCCCTTTGGACTCATCGTCCTCGATGAGGTTTTTCCCACCATCCCATCCATGATGAGGGATTTGCCTAAGGTTTACCTCAAGACACCCCCGAGGACTCACCATCTCTAATGAGGTTTGCCCTACCATCCCGAACGGCACAAGAGTGGCTCTGATACACACACACAAACATCCATAATTTCCAATCTCTAAGATCAATATCAACTCAAGAATACATTAACTAACCTATTCAATCATAGAAATAAACTCATAATTATAACTTACTTGCGTTTTTGAAGATCCTAAGATGAAGATAAGAATGTGATGAATGAGTCTGGTGTTCCTTCCTCTTAATCCTCCTTTCAAGATGCTAATCACCTTCTTGTTCTTGATCTAGTCTTGAATGTGTTTGTGTGATGATTTGAATTTTGATTGTGTGGATGGTTGTGATGTGTGTGTGTATGCCGTAGATATATTGAGAAAGAGGTCACCCATCCTGCTACTACTCCCACCTGAGTATGCTTAACTGTGGAGCTCTCCTCTCGTCCACTACCGTTAAGCCCAAAACGTGTTGGTGATTTAAGAGGCATAAAATTTACTTATGAACCAAAGATTTCTCTTGTCCACAGCCGATGTGGGATTTTCTTAGGATGTTACAAACACCCACCTTTGGACTCATCATCCTCGATGAGGTTTGTCCCACCATCCCATCCATGATATGGGATTTGCCTAAGGTTTACCTCACGAAACCCCCGGGGACTCACCATATCTGATGAGGTTTGCCCCACCATCCCGAACGGCACAAGAGTGGCTCTGATACACACACAAACATCCATAATTTCCGATCTCTAATATCAATATCAACTCAAGAACAAATAAATTTTCCTATTCAATCATAGAAATCAACTCATAATTATAACTTACTTGCGTTTTTGAAGATCCTAAGATGAAGATAAGAATGTGATGAAGGAGTCTGGTGTTCTTTCCTCTTAATCCTCCTTCCAAGATGCTAATCACCTTCTTGTTCTTGTTCTTGTTCTTGATCTAGTCTTGAATGTGTGTGTGTGATGATTTGAATTTTGAATTTGTGGATGGTTGTGATGTGTGTGTGTGCCGTCGATATAGAGAGAAAGTGGGAGGGATAGCTTTGGTGAATATGATAGTAGAGGATTAAGTGGATGATCTAACTTGTTTACAACACATTAAACCTAGCATTAGAGATAATCATTGGATGGTTGAAGACTATTGGGAGAAAGAGAGGTGGTGAGGGTGAGGTGGCAAGGGGCCTGGCCAATTGGGGGGGGGGGGGTGAAGGTGATGGGTTGGGTTATATCATAACTAGTTTGGTGAATCTGTTTAACGCATTACGAGTTTTGGATAATTAATCGGATCCTGTTTTTAATAATTTTTGTTAGACTTTGAACGAAATCAAAGTTCTGACAATATAGGTTATAGAAACTATTTTTCTGAAAATAGTTTGTGTCGGGTCCTTTCATGGTCCTATACCGGCTTCCGTTTACTTATTTTTCAGGTTTTGCGATTCGAGCCATCTAAAATTATGTTTATACATTATCTCTAATGTTTTAACATATATTTTAAATTTTTTGGATCATTTAATCATATCAATGATTTATTTACTTTCTGCCCTGCTGCCCGAGGTTATTCCACATCATGCTCGTTACGTGCAGAAATTTGGACTTTTTGTTGACTTTTCAAAATTTTGAATCTTAATAAGAAAACATTTTATTCATAAAATGATGTTATATTGCTAATCATGATTACATTAGCGATAATTTTTGGCAAGTGTTACAGCATGTGGTGTGGCAACGGCGGGCGGTGGTTGACGGTAGTGGCGATAGCGGGCTAGTAGTGGTGATAGCGGTGGCGGGCGGTGGTGATGATGGTTGCCAGTAGTGGTGCTGGAGGTGGCGAGCGGCTGTGGTGGTTGGTGGTAGTGGTGATACCGGGCCAGTAACGGTGATGGCAGTGGTGGGTGTCGGCACGGTTGTGGTGGTTGGTGGTGGTAGTGGTTGGTGGCCGGCATTGATTGGCGGTGGTGGGTGGTTGCGATTGGTGATTGATTATGGCAGTGACACACGGTGCAGCGGGTGCGGGGGCGATAATAGTGATAGCGGGGGCAGTGGTGATTGGTCGTGTGGTGGGTGGTATGCGTTGGCAACGGTGGTGGTTGGTAGTGGTAGTAGTTGGTGGCGGTGGTTACTTTTAGTGGGTGGCGTTTGCGGTGGTGGTGAGAGGGTGGTGGAGGTGATGTAGGGTGAATGAGGGGAAGGAATGGAGAAAAGGGGTGAATGGAATGGATTTGAGGTATTTTAGAGGGATTAGAATGGATTAGGTGATGAATCATTCTATTCTATTAACCAACCAAACACATTTTATTTCATTCCTTGACAATAAACCATTCCATTGCATGTTTCATTTCTCCACACCAAACGCTGTTTAAATGTATCATATGATGCAATGATATTTTGTGTTATATTTTTGGTTAAATTTATTCTAGAAACACTGATATATGGAGACGTTACTTTTTATTAACAAGCTAGGCACGGTAGTTTTCTTCAATACATGGCGATTATAATATGTTCTTATAATCGCAAATATCACATGTTCTTATTTAATTTTGGATAATATGCAAATCCAAGAGTTTTAACTTGAGACACACCAATTTAATGCTCACATATTACATTTCTTAGTCAGATAGTTATTACACACTTACTAAAATACAATAAAATACATAATTGAGAGATGTGTACGTACTCCGTCATTTCACTAAGTAAAGAACAACAGAACGTTTTGATTAACTTTACGACTTTTGATGTCACTCTTGCCAAACCTTGATACGTATGTTGACCGAAATAGATCCATGATAAGGGGGATCTGTATGATAAAAAATATTGCAACCGGTGGAAATGCTAATCCGCATATTGGAGCAAGCATCCACTTCTTATGATTACAAAAGACAAGGAACAAGGTGGCAATGAAGGCTACCATCATGGTAGCTGTAGATATCAACAAGGTGCAAAGACCAACAATTAGCCGTCTTGGCAGACTTAGCAGAAAATCTTCTTCAGAACAACGTGCAGTGAGAATCGATAGAAACACCAATAGTGAAGTAGCGGATGTGAATAGTGAGATTGCATCTGCTATTGCAAAGATAGTGAACACAATGTCCTTCAAAAACACGGGAACACCTGTATCTTTGCTTCCACCAGGTACAGTAATGGCTGCGGCAAACACGATTGTGGTAATTAATGCTGCAGTGATGCTGCATGAGTCTGCTACTTTCTTCATCCAGTCTTCTCCTTCTTTCACCAATTTCTTGTGTTCCTTCGTAAAGAGCATCTCTGGCGTATCATTTAAGACGTTCGTCTTATTAACGTATGTTGGAAACACAAGCTTCTCCACTTCCTATATAAATTGATCTCATTATTCTACTATATATAATTAATAATTCCCTGCTTATGGATTAAAATTCATATTATTTGTACCTCGCGCCACTGAAGCTCCCTTTGTAGTTGTAATGCTGCACCAGTTATACGTTTGAGTTTATTTGATGGAGCTAATTTTCCTGCCAAATGCAACATATTGTTCTTAGAAGAATCTTCCATTGTTCGATAAATATTCTTACGATCCCCCAGGATATAGATCATGTTGTAGATTCTTTCTGAACGGTGTATTGTGGCTAACTGGATGATGTCATGGCCATCCTTATCTTGGCAACGGATTGCTTCAGGCCATTTCTGTAAAATCTCCTCAACAACTTCATAAGCATCTTCACGTGCAGCTTCAAGAATTGGCCCTTTGAATAGATCGTCACTGCTACTACTACCAGGCGACGTGTCTATAATTTTTTGGCATACTTGTTCTAGAACCATTTTTGCTTGCTCATATTCCTTCTTTTTCTGTTCGATATTCTTGATGGGTGGAACTGTATAAAAACAAAATGAATATTCGAAACTAGATCTTAAGATCATTGACATGTAAATCATAAATTTATATGCAAGCTCTTTCTTCATTCAAGATTATCAGACACTCTTACCCACTTTCGCTGCAGCGACCCACAATAAGAAATAAAGCATAACGAATGGGATATAAACCATTATCAATAGGAGGAGAATTAAGTAATATATCCAATAAACCATTGCTACTGCTACTGCATAAACACACAAATTATACTGTTCAATGTTCAGTTCAAATATATGGTTCTGCTTTGTCATAAATAGCTTACCAAATAGAATCAACTTTATTCCTGACAAGAGCGATTGTAGATACCCCTCTTCACAACTTAAAACAGACCGCATGACCCTTTTGAAGGTTGAAGATACATATACTGAAAACTCAAACAACCTTTTAGTTCTCTTGATTGTCATTTCCTGACTTGTTTTCTGGTCGAAACCTACAAGAGGAAAACGCTAAATATTCTTAGAAGGAAATATCGAAATTAGAAGCAAAAAGCATATAAGAAGAAACTTACTTGGATATATAAGTGTTTCTCCATAGTCTAACCCACTCGGAAAGGTTCTAGCCAAAGCCATCAGTACATTATCTTCGGACGTAGCATATTCAGGATTATCCTTAATTAAAATGGACGCGAATTCTGAAAATATATAGAACACTGAAGATGTATTTTGGTGATTGTATGTATTTCATATATATATGGCAGATACATTATACATTATAAATGTATCTGGTACACTGTACACAGTTGCGTCCCACATTCATCAACCATGAATGTTATCTACATTTTATAATAAAAACTTCAGAAATTTTCGGAAATCTTAGATTATTTGTTTTGTATTTCATTTACATGTTTATAATGTATTTTAAAATCACTATTTTACTAAGGCTTTCATTTATATTCACATGTGCCCATATAACTTAAAATAGAAAAACCGAAATTAACATGAAGGACTGACTACTCACCGTATCGTTTTGCAGAAATAGCATAAACAAGAAGGTTCATGCCTCTTTCAACAGGAGGGTAATCACGGGTCGGCTTCATTTCGTCACCGGCAACTTTCTTTCTTTTTGTGTCATCTTCGGCACCTTTATTATTTATTTCCTCCCACATCTCAGTGGCTTTAAGTAAGTATGCAATGGTATCAAGATGATACTTTTGATAGGCCTTATTCAATGGTGTTTTGCCTTTGTTGTCTACAATACTCAGCAGATCTTTTTCTTGCCTAACCAAGAGACGTGCTGCCTCGGTGTTGCCAACAATGGCAGCAATGTGAAGGGCTGTGCTTCCCTCGTCATTTGTTATCTTGGTCAAGTCATCTTCATAACGTAAACTAATTAATATATCTCTGGTTAAATTGTTCAAACCTTTTCCAACAGCTATGTGTAGTAACGTGTTTCCATCAGTATTGATTTTTTTTGTCAAATCATTTGTCTCTTCTAGTTCGAAGAATACCGTATACCAATCCCCATTCGCCATTAGTTTCCGCCATTTGTTAATTTCTTTGTTGTCATATTCACCTTTGGTCTCTGTTTTCTTATCCACTTTTACTGGAGCTAAATCTGTGTTTCATTTTGAAATTTCAGTAGAAGACTTGCGGCTAATAAAGTTATCAACAAGTTTTTTCAATGGTAAAATCACCAAAATATGCATTTCAACTAAAAAATGGCAAAATAACCATGGAATTTGTTAGAACGAATAATAGCGCAAGAGAAATGGTGGTACAAGATAGAATGGCGTAGGAGATTCACGTTGACGCCATATGTGTTGGGTTAATGTTGACCAATTCTCCGGGTGATAGCTGTTGTATCTGGTGAATGAGTAAATGGGAAGGAATGACTCTATTTATGAACATTGCTAATCTGGGGATATGTTGACCTAAAATAAAGGAAACCTGCTTTCTAGGAGTTGAGTTGATTTTATTTTGCTATTAAACGTTTGATTTTAATTCATTCCATTTATTCGATCATCACATATCATTTGACTGTTCCCTGTAAGCACTCGATTATTCAATAAAGAGATTACATTCGACTACTTGTTCTACATATTTCCTTATCATGCTATGGCCGAAACCCCTATCCAAATTTAACATTTGGTATCAGAGCATCCACGCTATGATCCAATTTAATCTAAAAATTTCACTTTACAACACCATGGAAGTTATTACGAACCCTAATTCCTCCAAAGACAATTATGTTCCATTCCAATGCGCAATTCTCACAACACCACGACACCACGGCCGCCTTTGGGTCTTTGCAGAATGTGTAGCTGCACAAGGCCCACAACCAGAAGGGCCCATACATTTTTAAGTTAACCAGCCATGAATCCAAATTTCAAATCATGAAGTCCAAATTTCAAATGGCTGGCCCGTATATGAATTGCAAAGCCCAAGTAAAAAAAAACCTTAACCTTTTCCGTGTGTAGAGGTGGTGCACAATTATCTTTAGTCTTCTATTTATTTTCATCATTTCATATAATCAAATTCTTGTTATAACATTTAGAAAAAACATATCCACGTGATGATGCAAACTTTCATCACCAATTATATGTTTATGTCTCCTAAATAGTAATTTCAATAGTGTATATATTTACCTCATGTAACATAAGAACATGCATATTGACAAAGTTACTAAATTGCCTATTCTTATTCTCTTGTTTCTTTGTTAACTTACAGTTCACATATTACTCTAATAATCTTGTTATAGTTAGGGCTAATATCATAGCACGTTACCAGCACGGGCCGCTTATATCATAATCAAGAAAGGTACGTGATAGGCACAAAGGTATCCACATAAGCATCATAATCACTTCTTTAATTATGTACATTAGAAAAATATATATGCATATACATATACTAAGTAATAACAATAATGCGTATAAACATTGTTATTAAAATTGGATAACTATTCTAACTTTTCATTATGCATCTAATTTTTACTTTCATCGCAACTAACTTTTATCTATATATGCATACTAATATTTCATTTAGAAGTTAGATTTATTTATACTAACAATTCTAATCTTTTTATTGTGCATACTAATTATATATTTTATGAAATAAACTTTATTTAATATCTTATTAATATTATATATATACACACACACACACACAAACGGTAATATTACCGTTACAAAACAGTAATATAACCGTTATAAAACGGTTATAAATTTTCACTATAAATAACCAATTATCAACTTCATTTCATTTACAGCAAACATTCTTCTTTTTAAGTTTATCCAAGATAAAGCTTTTAAAATGATTCACCCGGTTTTGGTGCTGGTCACTATAATGCTTATACTACTTCTCATTCTACTTTTTAATCTCCCACCTGAAGATTTCGGCATTTTCTTTTTCTTTAATATGTTTATAGCTCTACCAATGTATTGTATCTTATTGTTGATTGATATATATGGATTCTAATATTTATCTTATTATTTGCTCTACTATGTTTAGCAACAAAATGTCAAATATCTCAAAACTTGAATTCCCTTCACTATGGAGAAAACTATATGTCTTTGACAGCAAATGTCGAAAGACATTTGAAATCAATGGATGTGTTAGAAGCAATCCAAGAAGACAATGATTGCTCTAAACAGGATAATGCAAGAGCTGATGTTTTCATCCATAAACATATTGATGAATTACTACAGCATGATTATTTTAATTGTGATCATCCATATATGATATGGGAAGATTTGAAAAACAGATTTGATCATCTAAGGGAGGTTTTACTTCCTACTTCTAGAGATGAATGGAACATTCTTAGGTTCCAAGAATTTAAGAGGGTAAATGATTACACCTCTGCTTTATATCGAATTTGCTCAAAGCTAGATTTTTGTGGGCATCCTAAATCAGAGGAAGAAAAGTTAGAGAAAACTTACTCCACATTTCATGCATCAAATATAAACTTGCAAACACCTTATCGATTGTAGAATTTTAGAAGATACTCTGATCTAAATGCATTACTCCTTGTAGCTGAGAAAAATAATGAATTATTGATGAAAAATCATCAATCTCGTCCCACGGGTTCATTAGCAATACCAGAAGCAAATGTTTCTCACAAAAATTCTCATAAAATTTCTGGTCATAAATGGGAACAGGGTCGGGGACGAGGCTGTGACCATTTTGACAAAAAGCATTTTAATGGTTGTAACCATTCATTTAAATGGAACACTAATTCTTACGGTCGTGGCCGTGGCCGTGGTCGTAGCCAGAGAGCCAATAATTACCGTGTTCCACAAAATAAAAATTTCAACCAACACAATAAATGGAATGAAGCTGGTAGGTCCGAAAACAATGACACTTCATGTTTTAGATGTGAAGTACAAACCACTGGTCAAAGGCTTGTCGCACATCTCCACATCTGTGTGAACTACCAAGCCTCTCTCAAAGGAAAAGAGAAAGAAGTGAACCATATTGATAACTTTTATGATCTCAATGTCGAGCTGAGCATACAGACTTTGATGTGGAACTCTGAAAAAAAGTTGCTTGACGACAATAATTATATGCAATAATTAAGTGTGTTTCTCATTATCTTTAATTATGTGTTTTCCTTTATATACTGTTTGTTTTTCAATTAAATAAAGTTCTTATTAAAATATCATAATGTCTTCGTTATATACTTATTATTTTTCTTAATATTTTCAAGATTTAAAATGAAAATCACTAGAGCACAAGATCAAACAAATGAAGAAGATATATGTATAGCGGATAGTGGAGCCACGCATACTATACTTAGATCTAAAAAATATTTTTATAAACTGAAGTCAACAAAAGGGATCATAAATGCAATATCAGGTCCTACAAACTTGATAGAAGGAGTGGGAAAAACTAATTTAGTATTACCAAATGGTGCAAAGCTCAAAATAGAAAATGCTTTATTTTCCACAAAATCAACAAGAAATTTGTTGAGTTTCAAAAACATATATCATAATGGATATGATACTCAGTCAAAGACTGTTAGTAATGAAAAATATTTGCATATCATAAGCAAAGATCAGATATTGGAAAAACTGTCAATGCTCCATTCTGGTTTACATTATACATATATAAATGTACCTCAAGCACATATGGCGGTCAAAGAAAATTGTTGTGATTCTGGTATCATAAACTTATGGCATGACATATTAGGCTATCCAGGATCCACAATGATGAAAATGATCATTGAAAAGACACATGGGCATCCACTGAAAGATCAAAAGATCCACAAAATAGATAAAATGTCAAAATGTACATCTTGTTCTCTTGGTAAATTAATTACAAGGCCTTCGCCATTAAAAGTTGATAAAGAAACACCAATGTTTCTTGAAAGAATTCAAGGTGACATATGTGGACCAATTCATCCACCATGTGGACCATTTAGATACTTCATGGTCTTAATAGACGCATCAAGTAGATAGTCTAATATCTCTCTGTTATCGACTCGTAATATCGCTTTTGCAAACTTTCTTACTCAAATTATCAAATGACATGCACATTTTCTCGATTATACCATTAAAAGAGTAAGGCCTGATAATGCGGGAGAATTTACATCGCATGCTTTTGATGAATATTGCATGTCAGTGGGGATTGTTGTTGAACACCCTGCTGCTCATGTACACACACAAAATGGTTTAGCCGAGTCGTTGATCAAACGCCTACAGCAAATAGCTAGACCATTAATAATGAGGACAAAACTCCCTGTTTCTATTGGCTTCATGCAATTATACATGCTGAATCATTAATTCGTGTGAGACCAAGTTCAAATCATAAATACTATCCCACACAACTTGTTTCCGAAAATGAGCCAAACATCTTTCACCTTAGAATTTTTGGGTGTCTTGTGTGTGTTCCTATTGCACCTTAGAATTTACATCGCATGCTTTTGATGAATATTGCATGTCTGTGGGGATTGTTGTTGAACACCTTGCTGCTCATGTACACACACAAAATGATTTAGCCGAGTCGTTGATCAAACGCCTACAGCAAATAGCTAGACCGTTAATAATGAGGACAAAACTCCCTTTTTCTATTTGGGGTCATGCAATTATACATGCTGGATCATTAATTCGTGTGAAACCAAGTGCAAATCATAAATATTATCCCACACAACTAGTATCCGGAAATGAGCCAAACATCTTTCACCTTAGAATTTTCGGGTGTGCTGTGTATGTTCCTATTGCACCACCACATCACACAAAAATGGGTCCTTAAAGAAGGTTGATTATATATGTTGGATATGAAACGTCTTCCATCATAAGATACCTTGAACCTTTAACATGTGATGTATTTACAGCACGTTTTGCTGATTCCCATTTTAACGAGACAATATTCTCGACGTTAGGGGAGAAATGAAAAGGCAAGAAAGAGATATATCATGGTGTGTGCCATCGTTATTACACCTAGACCCAAGATCAAAACAAAGTGAGACAGGGGTTCAAAAAATAATACATCTACAAGAAATTGCCAGTCAGTTACCTGATGCATTTACTGATATAAGCAGGGTCACTAAATCTCATATACCAGCTGCTAATGCTCCAGCTCGACTTGAGATTCCAAGCAAGCAAAACCATAATAATGCACCTCATGAATGCCAAAAACGTTTAAAACGTGGAAGGTCAATCGGTTCAAAGGATAAAAATCCTCGAAAAAGAAAGGGCTCTGAAAAGGATACTGACCCTATGGAAGGAATGATTAACAAAACATTCCATCAAGAAATAATAAATGATATAACATTTCCTCAGAAAGAAATAAATGATTTTAATAAGGAATTATCAATCAACAATGGTCAATCACATATAATGTGAGATCGAGATGAAATGGAAAATATTGATGATATATTTTCTTATTCTGTGGCAAGTGATATCATGAAAGAAAATGATGACCCTGAACCAAAATCTGTAGATTATTGTAAAAATCGACAAGATTGGAACTAATTGAAAGATGTCATGCAAGCTGAATTGAATTCACTAAACAATTGAAAGGTTTTTGGACCTATTGTCATTACACCAAAGTCAATAAAGCCTGTAGGATATAAATGGGTTTTTGTGAGGAAACGAAATAAGAAAAATGAAGTTACAAGATATAAAACAAGACTTGTAGCTCAAGGTTTTTCTTAGAGGCCAGGAATTGACTATGAAGAAACATATTCTCCTGTTATGGATGCTATTACCTTTAGATATTTAATCAGCTTAGCAGTCTCTAAAAATTTAGAGATGCGTCTTATGGATGTTGTCACGGCTTACTTGTATGGATCACTAGACAGTGACATCTATATGAAAATTCCAGAAGGATTTAAACTTCCCAAAGCATTAAACTCAAAGCCTAAGGAAATGTATTCCATCAAGTTACAAAGATCCTTGTATGGGCTGAAACAATCTGGAAGGATGTGGTACAACCGTTTGAGTGATTATTTGATAAGTAAAGGATACACAAATAATCTTATTTGTCCATGTGTCTTCATTAAGAATACAACATCAGGATATGTTATCATAGATGTGTATGTTGATCTAAATTTAATTGGGATACAAAAAGAAATTAAAGAAGCAAATGCTCTTTTAAAGAAAGAATTTGAAATGAAAGACCTTGGAAAAACCAAATATTGTCTTGGTTTACAAATTGAGCATATGCATAATGGGATACTTGTGCATCAGTCAACTTATACTGAGAAACTCTTAAAAAGTTTCAATATGGACAAAGCAAATCCTTTAAGCACACTGATGGTTGTTAGATCACTCAATATTGACAATAATCCATTTCATCCTTGCGAAGATAATGAAGAGATTATTGGTCCCGAATTACTATACCTCAGTGCAATTGGAGCACTTATGTATCTTACTAACTGTACAAGACTTGATATTTCTTTTGCAGTTAATTTATTGGCAAGATTCAGGTCATCCCCTACTAAAAGACATTGGAATGGCATTAAACATATTTTTAGGTATTTAAAAGGAACTGTTGATTTAGGTTTATTTTATCCTAACGATTCAAAAGAAGGGTTGGTTGGTTATGCAGATGCAGGCTATTTATCTGATCCCCATAAAGCAAAATCTCAAACTGGATACATATTTAAGAATGGAAGAACTTCGATTTCATGGCGTTGTCACACCCCGACCAAATGCGGCGGAACATGCCGGGGTGCAACGATTGCTCATACGCGCATGAAACTATTTAAAGCGACAATATTTAACAAACTCATTTCATTTCACAACATCGAAAATGTCACATAACCAAATATTCGTAACTCAAATACAACAAAATATAACAAAATATAGCAAATTGACTATTCTTATTCTCTTGTTTCTTTGTTAACTTCAACTTCACATATTACTCTAATAATCTTGTTATAGTTAAGTCTAATATCATAACAATTCTTTTATTTAATTTGTTTTGTTTTGTTACTTTTGAAATGGTATAGTATGTGGTGTATTATTATGTTTTTTAACATCTATTGGCAAATAAATTATTATTGTTCACTAGTTAACGTAAGGGGAATTTTAAAACGACCTCAAGTTGAAACATATAATGGGTTTGTAACTATATGTGTGTGTAAATATAAAGAGGCCTATTTTTCAAGTGTTTGTAAATATAAAGTGGCCTATTTTTTAACTCACATAAGGTGCACGAGATCTTCGGAGTTTTCAGAGACGGCCCTGATAGCACCTGCAAACTATAACACCTGGTTCATCAAGATGGAAGCTATCATGGGTGCCCATGGATTGTGGGATGCCATCGAGCTCCAGGCCGGACGGGTTCAGTTTCAAGTTTATTAAACATTTTTGGGATCTGTTTGAAGCAGACTTCGAGAATGTTTTGGCTGAGTTTCATTCAACAGGGAGATTCAACATAGGGTCAGTTCGTCTTTTATTACTTTGATCCCTAAGTGTCAAGATCCGGTCGGTTTAAATGAGTACAGGCCTATTAATTTGGTGGGGGTGATAAATAAAGTGGTTTCAAAAGTTTTGGCTCTCCGTTTAAAAAAGGTGTTAGGGTCGGTTGTTTCTGATACTCAATCGACGTTTTTAAGAGGCAAGGCTATTCTTGATGGACCTCTGATAGTTAATGAATTAATCTCCTGGGCGAATAAATCAAAGTATAAAGCTTTATTTCTAAAAATTGATTTCGAGAAAGCTTATGATAATGTAAATTGGAATTTTTTTAATTTCGGTCATGTCTCAAATGGGATTTCCTCCGATTTGGTGTGATTGGATTCTTGGAATTTTATCTTCGACAAGATCGTCAGTGCTCGTTAATGGCTCGCCGACCTTTGAGTTTCAATGTTATAAAGGGATGAGACAAGGAGACCCTATATCTCCTTTTCTGTTCCTAATGGTGATGGAACCTCTCTCTAATATGGTGGTGAAGGCTGTGGAGGAAGGTATTTTAGTGGGTTTTCGGACTCCGAATAGGGGCGATGGTGTCTCACCTTCTGTATGCGGATGATGCCATGATAATAGGGGAATGGTCTAAAAGGAATTTGGAAAACGTGAACAAAATTCTAAGGTGTTTTCATATGTGCTCAGGCCTAAATATAAATTTTAAAAAATCAAACCTTTATGGAAGTACCGTGACTATAGTAGAATTACACGAGATGGCTGGGTCCTTGGTTGCAAACTTGGGAGGATGCCTTTTATTCACTTAGGCATTTTTGTGGGAGCCAACATGAATAAAATTCATAACTGGAACACAATTATGGATATTTTTCAAAAAAGGCTTGCGGTTTGGAAAGCCCGTTCCTTGTCTATAGGAGGTAGGGTCGTTTTAATAAAATTGGTCCTAGAAAGTTTACCAGTATATTATTTGTCCATTTTTAACCTTGAAAAGATTATGAAGAGATTCTTATGGGGAGGATCGAATGAGGGTCGTAAAATTCATTGGGTGGCTTGGGAGAGGGTGACTCTCCCTAACCTCTCCCTAAAGATAAAGGTGGTTTAGCCATCTCGAGGCTCAACGTTGTTAATAATTATTTGTTGGCGAAGTGGGGTTGGAGATATAAAACGGAAGAGGGGGGGTCTATATATGGAAAAGGGTTGTAGATTCTATACATAACCATATAAAGGTCCCAGGAAACAAAAGGATCTCTAGTGTCTACAGCAATATTGTCAAAGCTATAAACAAGTTAAATTGGGAAGGTAGCAGGTTGGTTGATTTGATTAAAGAGAAGTTAGGAAATGGTCAAATGATAAGCTTTTGGAGTGACAATTGGGTTGGTAGTATGTGTCTAAAAGAGTTTTGCCCAAATCTTTACAAGTTGGAAAAAGAAAAAAAATGTAAAGTGAAAGAAAGATTTTGGAGATTGGGTGGTAGCTGTGGATGGGCGTGGAGCTGGTATAGAAGCCCAAACACTATACAAGAATTGACTAAGTGGGAGAAATGTTTTCATCTAATAAACGCTGCTCCGTGGAACGAAGGGTCGGACTCGTGGGTTTGGCTAGGTGATAAAGGGGGTGAGTTCTCAGTTAGTTCGGTCAAAGGCCTATTAACAAGAAATAAAAATATGGCTAATGTTATGAAGTGGAGTAAATAGGTTCCGGCGAAGTGCAATAATCATGCTCGGAGGGCGGAGATTGATAGATTACCTACTAAGGGAGCTTTGGAACGAAGGAATTTAAGGGTCTCGGACAATATTTGCGCTTTGTGTGAGGTGGAAAGTGAGTCTGCGGAACATATAACAACGGGTTGTGGCGTTGCAGCGGTTGTTTTGTAACATCCCGAAATTTCAAGATAATATTAATTATATTACTTAATAATAGAGGGAAAGTTTACTCGGGTTATCAGGAAATAAATAAAAGAATAGGAGTTGGTATGGGTCGGGCTAGTGTCGGGTAATGGATGTGGGTTATGGACTTGGATTAATTGAGATGGGTTAAATGAGAATGGGATTTCAGGGATATAAATACCCCCAAAATCCCGAAATATCTTCATTCTATCTTTATCCAAGCACACTCCACACACACATTCTAACCGATCAAGATTCGAAGCCGAGACCGGGGATTTTGTTGATAGATCTGAGTTGGTAAGGTAAGAACAAATCCAACAATGCTTATATTACTGAAAATGGTTAGGATTGGATGGGCTAACCGGACCCGAAACCCAAACTGCCCAAATCGGACCCCTAAAACGTCGATTTTAGGCCGATTTGATGGTTGGGATTTGTAGGCGCCGATCATACGATTCCGTGGGTACCAAAATCGAGTTATTTGGCTAAGAAACGAAGGATTTATGGGCAAACAGATCTGCAGCGCGATAACTTCGCCTGCAAGATTAAGTTCGCCTGATGAACTTCGCCTTCAAGCGTAACTTCGCCTTCAAGCCAAGTTCGCCTAAGGATAACTTCGCCTGAAGCCAAGTTCGCGTAAGGTTTAACTTCGCCTGAAGCCAAGTTCGCCTAAGGTTTAACTTCGCCTGAAGCTAAGTTCGCCTGAGGTTTAACTTCGCCTGAAGCCAAGTTCGCCCAAGGGTTAACTTCGCCTAAAGCCAAGTTTGATTAGAAAATAAATTAAAAGCGATAAGTTAAAGTAAGCTAATACTAGGCCACCAGATTAGATCAGACGAGTATTGATACGTGTAACTTGTACAGTCAGCCGAGCTCAGTTAAGGAAGGGATTTACAGCTATCAGAAAAAGAAGCAGAATTCAGGTGAGTTTCTAGCCCCATTTATGTGTTACGTTTTCGGGGCTGTGTGCATACTCAATGTGATAGTTAATACACTTACCTTAAATGGTAAGTGTATGCCGTGTATGATATATGTGATAGATATGATTGATTGCATGACGGTACGTGAACGATCTTCGGATATTGCACGTACTGTCAGGATGTAAATAAAGATATTAATATTGTATGTAATGTGAGGATGATGTATAAACATTATGAATGGAAGCTTGTCGGTACGTGAACGATATTCGGATATTGCACGTATCGTCAAGGGAAGTGATTAGCTCCTTACATGGATATTAAATAATAACTTATAGATAGTGTTCCTTATATGGATATATATAGAGTTTCCTTATATGGAAAGTATAATGTTCCTTCTATGGAAAGTATAGTGTTCCTTCTATGGAAAGTATAGTGTTCCTTCTATGGAAAGTATAGTGTTCCTTCTATGGAAAGTAAAGTGTTCCTTCTATGGAAAGTATTCAGAGTGTTCCTCCTATGGAAATTCTATATAGTATGGTAATGGTAAAGGTTCTTTTAATAGATATTACGTGATGATCCTCCTATGGATAATTATACGAGGTTGGGGTAGAAATATGTGTCTTCGGATACGTTAAGTAATATATGAGAATAAAATTGTATGTTGCCTGATTAACTAGAACTCACTCAGCGTAGCTGACTTTTAGTATGCACGCAGGTGAGCTGATTTATAGAGTTAGCATGAGGATGACACACGGCATGGATTGAACGGCTGGCATCTGAAGAAAGAAGTAAAGATGTTTTCAATTTAAAGTTTTGTGTTATGGTATCAAATGAAAGATTTAATGTTTTGTAACAAATGATTGATGTTTTATATTCCGCGAAAAGTTTTTAATAAACTCTGATTTGAAGAACTGTGTTTATGAGTAAATCCGACGCTAAAGTAGGGCTACCGGTAACGGGGCCTTACATGTTTGGGATCACATTGTCGTTGGTGTAAAGTGCCCCCTATTTTTGGTTTTTCAGTTAGAGACCTCTTAGAGCTTCACAAGTCCATCAAGCTTGGAGATGTAGCGAAAGAAGCGTTTCATAGGATCATCGTTATTGTTTGTTGGAGTATTTGAATTGCGAGAAATGATAAGGTGTTCGAAGGAAGCGAGGTTAAAGTGGAAGACATTATTGGTGGCATAAAATCTCTTGGTTTTCTTTAGTTTAAGAATAGGTCTAAATGTAGATCGATTAGTTGGTCGAATTGGTATAATTTTGTTTTCATGTAATTGTGTTTGCTCTTTCTTGATGGCCTCCGTGTTTTGGAGGTAGCGTGGTGGTGGTGTAGTTTTTTTTGCTTGTTTATAAAAACGGTTCGAAAATAAAAAGTTAGTAAAGAGGGCATAAAAAGTGAAAATCCCAATAAAGCACATCCGACATAGATGTGGAAATCACAATAAAGCACACCATGCAATTCATATATATATATATATATATATATATATATATATATATATATATATATATATATATATATATATATATATAGATGACCTGATCTGTAATTCACTATAGTTTCTATATATTTTAAACTATTTTCTTAATTAGTATTCATTAAAAAAGAAAACATTTTTAACAAATTAATAAATAAATTTAGATTAAAAGCTATCAAGTTAAAAATGTTTTAAATTAATTTAATTTAAATAAAATACTTTCGATTTGTTTTTTTCTTTTTAACCTCTAGACTTCTAGTTCTAAGGGCTGGTTCCTAAAAGTTTTAAGCGACAAATTATTCGTAATAGAAGATGACTTGGAGACATATGGTTGTTTACATCTAAGCATATTATAAAAGTCAAAGACAACAAAATATATATAGAGAGGCATACTTGTTCAAAATTGAACCAGGGTTCATGTCAAATACCTTGTTTAAAACTCATGTTTGAATCAAAGCATGATTTCAGATTCATCCAAACATCTTTGGCCGAAGAAAGATCGACAACAATACCAAGTACGTCATCGCTAATTGATCCAAAAATCCAACCTTTGAGAAGACTGTCGTATTGTTTCGTGATCTTCGAACTATAAACTTTTGGAACATCATCTATAAGCCAACACATATCATGAGCCTGCATGAGGCAAAGCATTTGTGTCTTCCAACGATGATAATTGCCATAACCGGATAGCTTTACAGAAACAAAGTTAGATACGTTAGTATTGAATGCATATAGATGATAGGAATTTGGGTCTTCAGGAGGGGTTGATGAACTGGCCATGTTAATGAGATACAGTTAGATAGACGAGGAAGTGAGAGATGAATGGAGTTTTGTGTCTTTGCTTATTGGAGATAATGCATTATACCAGGGCCTTGTATGTAAACTTGTAGAGTGAAGTAGAAGAAAGCTCAAATTGGAATTCATAATATGGCCAGCCTTGAAATTTAATATCATAAGTAAACTAGAGTAAACTATAATTGTATTCCTCTATGTGTACTAAAAGAAAAGTTAAAACTTCATAGTTTAAAAAAAAAAGGGTTAAAACTTCATAGTTTATCTGTAAAATTACTCTTGCAGACTACGTACATTTATAACTAGCACAATTCTTCTTCCTTTTTCATGTTTTTTAGTAAATTAAGTGTCAAGTTTGGTCACTTATGTGACTTAAATTCAAAATCTTACTTTTTACATTTGGACCCTTGAGGATTTGAGTTCATTTCTTTTCGTTCAAATCGCTAAACATGTCTATTTTCTATCTATAACTAAGGGGTTATTTCTGTCTTTTTACCTATTTGCTTGAAAGTAACAATTGTAACCAAACCTCACGAACAGTTATATAAGACGAATATTACGTATTTACCAATTTTTATAGATTAAAATGAAGTTATTAAATATCTATTTTAATCATGTTTCAAATATATTTATTCAGAATTATTTAACTAAAAAACCTCATCTTGATTTCCACAATAAAATAATGAACGTGTCAACCGGTCCATACGCATGTCGCTCGCAATTTGTTACGGTCGTATATCTGAATTTTAGTAAAGTTATCGAATGGCCCACTTGTTAAAAAATTTACAACGTATTTAACATGATACTAAGAGATCATATGTAGTTATAATGTCTTACTCATGGGCATTATGCGTCACGTATCGTCTAGTCAGAGTTATGGTTTTTTACAAAAATAGGGCGTAGTCACGTGACTTTTACACTTTTTTTATTTAAAAAAAAACATTTACTAAAAATAATCAAATATCAATAATATTTTATTAAATAGATATTTCATTAAAATAAAAAAAACTACTCGTCGTCGTCGTCTTCATCGTCTTCGCCCTCGTCGTTTTCATCTTCGCCCTCGTCGTCGTCGTCTTCATCATCGTCTTCATTGTTGCCCTCGTTTTGATTATCGTTTTCATCAAACAAATGTTGCTTCATCCAAAGATGTTGGACCAAATCCCCCTTTATAAGTGCGTTATGTATCTCTCTTGACCGCACAAAATCCGATTTTTCGAGTCCTTGCTCCATACTTGCTGGAGTTCGTGGTGGATTCGAGTCCGGTATGAAAGTTGGTCATATTGTTCTTCCATCGTCCTTGATGATTATGTTATGCATTATGATACATACATACATAGCACATTTCATTCTTTCTAAAGATCACCATAAACGACAAGAATTTTTAACAAATTGCCATCGTTATTGAAGAACATCAAAACACCTCTTGATATCCTTTTTCATAAACTATTACACTTTTTTAAAATGATGTCTTTTTTCTTAAATTAGTAGTTCTATATTCTTTAAACGGTTTACGTTTCAACGTCTAAGCTTTAATTAAGTTAATGTACCCCGTTGAACTTTGGTAATGTTTTTCATCAATTAGTACGTCTCTATCCCTAAACTTCCTAGTGTTTTCAGATAGTAATGTTTTTTTAAAAAATATTTTTTTCTTTCAGATTTTTTATGCTTATTTTTTTATTCTTATTTATTTAACATATTATAAGTAAAGCTAACTTTTAACTATACATGTTCGCTTAAATCTATGTTTAGTTCACTTTTACTGTTATCTATATTAAAAACTGCATGGTTTATATTGATACGTTGATAAATCGGGTAACAAATACATCATAGCCATTAAGGGTGGCAAACCTAACCCAAATGAATTGTTTTAGGTCAAGATGGATAAATTTTAAAAGTTAAATGAGTTATGATGGATCATAAAAATTCTTCAGGGGGGTCAGGATGGGTTGGAAAATATACAAGTGAGTTTCATTTATAGGTTAAAATGGGTCAAAACAAAATATCCAAACTATCCAAAATTTGTCTAATTCAAAATACCCAAACTATCACGTGCGAAACAAAACTCATCCGAAACCCAAAAAACGATCAAAACGAAACAAAAACCCCGAACCGAGAAACTGAACCGAAATAGAAAAACGACCAAAACGAAACAAAAAAACGGAAATGAAACCGAAAAACTGACCAAAACGAAACCAAAAGAGCGAAATGTAACCGAAAAGCTAACCAAAACTAAACAAAAACACCGAATCGACCAAACCGAAACAAAACTAAATCGAAAAAGAAAAACGACCAAAAAGAAACAAAAAAACCGATATGAAACTGAAAAGTTGACCAAAACGAAACAAAAAAAGTGAAATGCAACTGAAAGCGAACCAAAACAAAACAAAAACACCGAACCGACCAAAACGAAACAAAAATACTGAAACGAAACTTAATTGAAATAGAAGTTCTGAAAACCAAAACGAAACAAAAAAGCCGAAACGAAACTGAATTGAAATAGAAAAACTGAAAACCAAAACGAAACTGAACCAAAATAGAAAAACGACCAAAACAAAAGAAAAAAAAAAAGCGAAATGCAACTGAAAAACTGACCAAAACAAAACAAAAACATTGAACCGATCAAAGCGAAACAAAAAAACCGAAACGAAACTAAACCGAAATACAAAAATGACCGAAATGAAACAAAAAAACCGAATTGAAGCTGAAAAACTGACTAAAAGGAAGCATAAAAAAACTAAATGCAATTTAAAAACCGGACCAAAACGAATAAAAAACACCGAACCGACCAAACGAAACAAAAAAACTGAAACGAAACTAAACCGAAATAGAAAAACGACCAGAACGATACAAAAAAATCGATATGAAACCGAAAAACTGACCAAAACGAAACAAAAAAAAAAAAGCGAAATGCAATCAAAAAGCTTACCAAAACGAAACAAAAAAAACTGAAACGTAGCCGACCAAAATAAAACAAATGAATCGAAACGAAACAAAAAAACGAAATTTAACCGAAAAACTGACTAAAACAAAACAACACTGAAACCGAAAAAAAAATCGAAACTGAAATCATTGAAACCGAGCAGATACCGAAACCGACCGAAATGAAAAAAAAAACAAAACTGAAACGGACCCCCCCCCCCCGAAAAACTCGAGCCTAAACAGGTACGAAACGTTTTTTTTAATGCACGAGGATGATGGGGGAAACATTTTAGTTAGTTTACATTTTGCGTTTTTTATTTATATTTTGAGTTATTATTTTTTAATATTTTTTTTGAATATTTTATTGAAGGGTTTTTAAAACCCTTTGTATGTCAACCTTCACTTGGGTCAAGATGGATTAGTTTTACCCTTCTTGACTCATATCCATCCTAACCCTCTATTTTAAAATGTTTTTGGTAGTCATAAACTGAGATACTCGTAATATTGCGTTGTTCCATGCCCAACTTAATATGCATCTGTGTAGGCTTTAGACTTTTTAAGTTTTATCTACCAGGTATCTTGTTATATGGCATTCATCATATGAACCTGCTTGTGTTCTTTCGATAATATCTTAGGTTTCACATGATATACATATTTACTGTTCACAAAGGGATGATTGGTAGTTAATTCCACACACACATCTCCTCATCAATCAAAACACATTTTTTACTCCAAAAAAGAACGCAGTTTTTTTTTTTGATAAAGGGGAAATCCAGTGAGGAACTTGTGTTATGTGAAAGTCACACGGTTGATGAAAATCCCTGTCACTCGTGAGGAATTCATGCGTTAAGTAATCGAGAACAAGAATCTTAATCTAATCCAAACTTTTCAAAAAATTAAGAAGGCAACACATCGGTTTGTGGATACCTCCGGTCATTCTTATACTGGGAAAGTCATGCATGCTACGTTATGGTTGGGTCAGTATAATGGTCATTTCTACAAATTCTAACACAAAAAACTGACATAGTGTTTGTGTTTCAGAGACCGTAGAAGTAATTTCTCAAATTTAGGGACCAAACTTGCAATATGAACATACTACTTGGGCCAACCATGTAATCGACCCGTGTTCTTTATTTTAAGAATCCACCCAATTTTTGAATTTACGAAATTGTTATAAGCGGGTCACACACTAATAATAGTTCTATACTTCTATATATTCATTTAACACCAAAAAATTAGTTGTTAAATTTCAATAAAAGTTCTATGGCATTTTTCGAATTGACGAAAGAACTCTTATCAAAACTGCAAACATTATTACAACAGTCCCAAAACATGTAACATCCCCAATGATGTTCATAAAATGAGCCACGAAATCAAGTTTATCTTTGAACAAGTGTAAACACACAAACTGGCGTCAATAACTATTTTAAGAAATAATTGTTACAATATTTTAAAAACATTAATTGTTATTATTAGGAATTTAAATATTAAATATGCTTATGAAGAATAGCGTTTACATGTTTAATATTACTGATCTATCTTTTTTAATAAAACACTACAACTTTTGTCACTTGACAAGCTCATAGTCTTCCTCACTTTTTTTTCAACTAATTTCTATATACGGAACTTATCTTTTAAGTAATTTCAATATATGAATTTAAGTTTGTGTTTATTAAATGTAAATACTAAATGTCATTCATTACCATTAATGGTGAAATAAGGAAATATCAAAATTGAAGTTGCATACCTGTTAGAATAAAATTTGAAAGTCACATGTAATTGCAAATTAAAAAAAAAATTAAAGGTGCACTATTATCGAAAAATTTGAATTTGTATGATAAACTACAAATTATTTTTAAGCAGGGATTTAAGCAACAGTACATAATTTTTTATATAAGATTGGTTTCAAATTTGGATTTAAAATTTTCTAATATGCATTTGAACTCATGAAAATGTGTATATTCTTAATTTTCTACAAACATTTTGTATGAATATTACAAACATGGAGAATACCAGTTATATATATATATATATATGTGTGTGGGTGTTTAACATTAAATCATTGAAGTTGAATAGTATAATTATAATCTATATGTATAACGATTTACTATATGAACTATTTGTCATCTATTTATATGACTTTTTTGTGTAGTATAAAGGGTTTTAACAATAAAGAGATCAATATTTAGTTTTCAATATTTTTTTCCATAACCCAGACTAAAATGCTTCATAGATATATGATTTATGACTTGATTTATATTTTTTCTATACATTCAAAAATATTTAATTTAATATGTCTTATAAGATAAATTACTTAATTAAAAGCATTTGATATTTTAAACCAAAAAATTCGTTTTAATCACATTCCATTATTTTTGTTTTTCAAAAATCATTTAGGATATCGAAACCTAGAATATCGTTTTCATCAGTTATTTACATAATTCCTATATTATATTAACTTATTAATTTTATTTTTATCCAAATACAAAGAAATGAGGTTATGTTAGTGTTATCTATTGGTTAGTACATAATTAAAGTGTTTATTATGGTTTATATCAAAACTAATAAAAAAATAAACAATCGATTCATTATATGTGGAATGAGAACAATCGACTTGGACTAAATCCTGATAACGCAGTGGCTGAGGCTTAGCCTTTAATAACTTAAAATATATATGATTTTAAAACTAAAAGTTTATTTGTGTTGGCCCGAAACCTAGAATTCTGACCCAAGAACCAACCCGAATTACTTCGGTTCAAGTTCGAGTTAGTGTTTTCTTGGGTTCGAGTTTCTCGGATCGGGTTAGTTTGAGTTCGAGTACGAATTTTCTTGGGTTGGGTTTCATGTTATGGGTAAAAGTGACAGCCATACTTCCAACTATTATAAATAAGAATCACTACGTACCTTCACTTTATGCAACTTTAAATCTTTTAAAATTCTTCTAACTCAAAATAATCACTATTATTTGAACATGGTTTTAAGATTAGTATGTATTTGTCATTTTCTTGACAATTACATTCATATGAAATGAAACAAATCATTTTGTTATAGTTTAATTTTTGGTTTATATGTTATACAATTTTTTAATTGTAAAATATAAAATCAATTAAAATTTGTCATACACAAAATATTAATGACAACAAATTTATCATGATCAATAAATTTCAAATTCTAAATATTCTAAGGATGATTATATCATCAAAGTTGTAATATGGTTTTTGGGATAACCATGTTTTTTTTTTGGATAAACATGAGCAGATGTTCTCAAATGTCATATTAATTAATTAAAAGTTATGATATTTTATGTGTATGAATATTTTTTTTATTAGTTTCATGGATACATTATCATTCGTCTAGAGTTGGTATATACTTGGAGAACCTTTTTGTGACACGGACAACCATACGTGACTATATCAAAAGTTATAATCAGACATATATATTAACTTATTAAGAGTTACAAGCAGACATGAACTAAATATTTTGATTTATCACAAATGTAGTGTAAAAGGAAGTTTTTAGTTATTTGTAACATATTTGTGTAATCTTAGTTATCTAATTTCTGTAATTTTAATGTTAATTTTAATTGTATTAACAGTATATGATTAATTTGTTGAATGTATTTTACTTAATGATTAAAGTTTAAATTTTTTTATCAATTACTCATGTAATACACGAGCCTCAAACTAGTTTATTCATATAATTTTGTACTAAATAAATAATAGATATAGAGGTCAAAAGTAAGCAAAAAGAAAAAGGGAAATAAAAAGAGGAAAACGAGTGGAGAGAATTGAAGTTTAAAGAAGATGATTTCAGGGGACATTTGCTTTCATCAAAGAAGTTCACTTTTTCATCTTTTAGAAGTTAGGGTAAGAAATATGGCTCAAGCCACCAAAATTCTATGTTATAAGTGTGTTTTACTTCAAGAATCAGCTTTTTAAAGTTGAGGGCTCAAATTGGTGATTCTAAAATCCAATAGCGTATAATTTAAGGATTTCAACAACCGAATAGACAAGTTCCCATGCAACCTTGTAATGGTTACGCATGTTGGTGTTTAAGGGAATTTGAGTAAAATATTGATTAGCATGTCTTTTAACATAGTAAAGATATCTAAGATATTGATGTTTTTGGTTAACAATAATCACCCTTAATGTCTTTACAAGAAATCTGTTTGATCTTAATAATAAAACATGTTTTTTAGTGGTATTTTTCGATTTTGTATATTTATTCATATTATTGTTTGAAGTTTTAACTTCGAATTTGTGTTCAAGACTACATATTTTATCCCGGGTTTGTATGTTTATTATGATTCCCAACTAGTATAAAATGTTAGAAACCAAAAATTATGAAAGTTTTGTTATTTAGTCTATTTCGGACAATTTCTGATTGTTCGGATGTTATCTGAATCTGATTTGCATTGAATTCAAATATACACGTTCGGATCGCCTAGGAATATCCCTAACTTGGATCAGAATGGATTTCGGACCCAATATAGGTCCACTAAAATGGATCTCACAACTTTACCCAGATTAATCCGTGTTTTTTGTTAGGAGAAATCACTAACAACACTCGGATATCGGATCTTAGTTTTGCGAACACAAAAGAGAGAAAAAGATGAAGTTTTGTTGGAATTTATATGGAAAAATAGGTGAAAGTGACCCTTTTATAAACTCCCCATTTCTAAGGTTTTCATTTCATGGGCCCAAGTGGGCTCGCCCAATGGGCTTTTACCGTATGTAAGGCCCATTTCATGTTTAGTCTTTTGTATTTGTAACATGTATTTTGTTTGTATTTTGTTATTTGTATCTTTGTAATGTTTGGGCACAAGGCCACATGTACTTATAGCCCACTGGGCTTTTGGTAATGAAAGATGTGCATGAGAATACACACAGTATATATTGTGTGTGTATCTCATACACAAAGATAACCTTTTTGCAAAACCTAGTTCTCTAACTCTCAAAATCTCTCTTTTCTTTCTTTGTTCACGGCAATAATAACTTACAAACGAGATCCGAGATCTCGGTCCTAACTAGTTGTGTTCGCCAACTAGTGTAGAGGTTGATCCAAGATAACTAGTAATAGTTAGTGTGTTGTTAGATCCGGTCAAGGGACCTACAATTGGTATCAGAGCTTTCGGGCCCTAGTTGTAGATCTTGGGTCACAACCTTGGATTCTGGTCTTGTCTGTGTAGAAAATCGGATTTTCAAGAGTTTTAGTGGGTTCGGGTTCATAGAGTTCAAAAAAAAGTACTCAAAAGTTCAAGAAAAGTGTGTTCAAATCTTCAAGATTCAAAGTTTGTGTTTAAAGTTTATGTATTTTGGGTGAAAGAGGTTACAAAACTTCACAAAAGTGTTATTTGAAAGTATGAAAACTTTGGGATTTATGTAGATCCATAAAGAGTCAAACTTGAAAAAAGTGACATTCACCAAAAGAGATTTTCAGAAAAAGGTGGCAGGAAAGTACCTTCTGTACTTTCCCTAAGTACAAGCTCATTTAAATCACCATTCGAAACGAGTGTTGATTCGAATTGAATCACCACTCTATTCGAATCACCATTCTATTCGAATCCAAGATTGTAATCTAATCGAACTCAAGCCTAATCGAAGTGAATCAAGTTAGCCTATTCGAATCCAGTAACCATTCGAATCGAATTACCATTTGATTCGAATACACGCTGAAATCAAATTAAGTCCAGATTACATTCGAACCAATTCTTATTCTACTCGAATCTCTATTCGATGCTGATGTGTGTATAATGATGCTCTTTCTAAATGACTCACAACTAAGCTTTAAATTTATTAAACAAGACTCCTAAAGAAACCACACAAAACCGGCAAGTGTACCGATCACTAATAGTATAGCACTAATGAAGTCCGAGTATCGAACACAAGGACACGTGAAAACGTTTTTAATGCTTAACCCTAACCAAGACTCACCTAAGAATATTATTTTTCAAATGATTTTTAATTATTAACTATTTGACCTAACTTACCTTTAAATTTAAAAGACTTAACCTAACAAGACTAGATGAAACTTTGAGAATGAGATTTATCAATAGAGAAAACGTCTACCTAGGTAAGAATCCTATTAAATGTATAATAAGCTAATGGATTGAAGAATCTCACGAAACTGGTTCGTAAGGATGACACAACTAAGGTTCACTCAAGAAGGCTAGATCACCTCTCGGTCTCACTAACAACCCTAACTTACACTTAGTTGATTTTAAGATCAAACCGGGTAACGAATTGTTAAAGTGTTCAAATGCCGACTCTCCTCTCGGACTCCCCGACACACTACCCTAATGGAGACGAATACTACACAACCAAGGATAAAGGAACAATTTATTAACTTAAACTATATCAACTAATCGCTCACAAACCCAAACCCGACAAGAACCGAACCCGCTCTCGCGCGATCCTAATCCTAACAAGTAAAAGCTATGAGACGAACCTACTTCCTATCACCTCTCGGTCTCTAAGAAGGTGTCTACCCACTGATTTTAACTAATTAACACATCCATTAAACCCTACGGTTGTACTTCCCGCAAACAATCTCTGAACACAAAGTAAAAAGTTCAAACAAGCTAAAATCAACCAAAACTGATTCAATCAATCAAAGCATGAGGTATATGAGTATAATTAATAAAAACACAGCCACTAAACACAACCTAATTCAATGTTAAACCAAACTTTTCATTAACAAATCAAGTCATGATGATCAACAATCCATATTACTCATTAAAATCTAACAATAAACATCTAACCTAGGTAGAACAAACAAGTTTAGCCTAATATATTATTTGGACAACAGCATATACTTAATTTAAACATCATAAAGCTCAACATAAACATAATTAAACTCATTCAAGAATCAATATCAATCAAGAACAACTCAATCTTCAATTTACTTGCAAAACAATTCAAGTTAAAAGATTAAATCAACTAGTTATGAATCTTGAACAATAGAACAAAGTTTATGGATGTAATACTCAAGATTATGGCTGAGTTTATTGATGTTGATGACCCGTAGCTGCTGTACCAAGTGTCCCTCGATGATCTCCTTCCTTTCCTAGCAGCCAACTAGCTTCAAAATATATTATTCTTCTTTCCCTTGCTGGCTGTTCCGATCAGAACTGATAGGGTAAGTTAGGTGTCTTTTTTTTTTTAATAATGTTAGTTGGCCCTTTTTTTGCTGCTGCTCACGTGGAGATTTGCCCAGCCACACAAACCAAAAAATTGGTTTGTCTCCTTAAACAAAACAGCCGACCACCTCAACACAAACAAACAACAAACTTATGTTTTTTGATAATTCCCGATTGGAAAAGTGAGCTGCCAAGTTGGGTGCTTAGGTTTTTTTTAAGTTATATTATATATTAAGACATGTAAGGCTTTCTCTAGCGGGCTTGGGTCGGGCTTTGAGCTTTGGTCTTGTTAACTTGATCATGAAGACCTCCAATATCTTCAAAAACCCGAACCTTTTCTCATTTAAAACTCGTCACCTACACAAAATAATAAACTTTCTAAGGTCATATAAAAACAAGCCATAATTATTATTTATTATACGATTAAGCACTTAAAACATGACAAAAAAGTACGGAAAGCAAGTGTGTTTTATAACACATCAAACATCCCCACACTTAAGACTTTTTCGTCCCTGAAAAAGGAATTTTCACAGGATCATAACCAAGTGAAAAACAACAAACTCCCAGATAATTAATCATTATCAAAACACAAGAAACAGCTCGACATATTGACCGCGATTGCCGATATTGTTGCCACTTAAACCCAGCCACCAGCCAATCAAACCCCCATTTTGCATTAAACATTTTAAGTCCAAAAATTAAGGCTACACCTACCCCCATCTTAGACAAAGAGAGCTAGAAGACTAAAGTCGAAGCAAGCTGGTTCGACAAATCACCATAAGCCAAGGACTCGTTGATGGTACTAATTAGATGCACTCGGTGAAATTTTTATGGATGAATGGTCATGTGGAGGTCGTACGAGCTATTCCTAAATATTATTGAACTTTGTCCTATAAATTCCTAATTTCATATTTATTGACTAAGAACCTTCGAGCCCCAATAGTGTATCCTCAGAGTCACTATCCCCAAGGTAACACGTAAACTCTAAGTCCCGTCTAGTATGTGCATCTTTGGTCTCTTTTACTAACTATAAAGAATGCTTCTTTGGCATTTTACAATACATAACTTTCTTCACAAGCATTTTGCTTTTCTTGAACAACTTTTGATAATACACATAACTTTCAAACATACCTCTCTCTGTTTTTTTTCATCTTTTTTTTCAATCTTTTATATCACCCTAAAATATATAACTATTTCTAAGCTCGTAAAAAGATGGACATGTGGTGTGTGCTGGTTTGAGTGCATCTAAGTATAATCATCTAAAAGTTTACAGATTATGGTAATCCTCCCTAAGCATCGAAATTCGGATTCACCATTTTTCAAATTATTATATATATAAAAACTGCTAAAGAGGACTATCAGAGCTAGTTGGGCCTACCGACACATCTCAAATCAGATATGCAAACCATCCCTTCTTTTTATTATATTATATATTTCAAAAGTTTCGAGAGTTCGTTAGCACATGTAGTAATATCATTTCCTGCTTAACGTAGAACAAAAACAATTTCCAAGGGACATTTTTTTTTCTTTAAAATTCTTTTATATTTTCATTTTTTTTTAAATTCAGACGCCCCAACCACTTTTAGTTTTCGGGTCAATGGCTATCCTGTATGTCTACAGGTAGATAACAGGACCAAACATATACAAGTATATGTCCCTCAAACTTAAGTTGCAGACATAATTTTCAGCGAAAGAATAAAACAATTTTTTTCTTTTTTAAATTTTTCCTACAACAAAGTAAAATAAATTCTCATCCCCACACGTAGAACGAAATCGTCCTAGATGAGAACAAGGAAAAGAAATAAAATAAAAATAAAACTTAAAGTAATCAAAAGTAAAACAGGGAACGGGATACTTCCCTTGTTTATATGCAGAATCTTCACCAACAGTGTATCAATCGAACGACCGTATAGCATTTCATTCGCGGCCGCAACCTCGGGAGAACCAGATCCAAAACGCCATCAGAGCTACCATGCGCATAATAATACCTGGAATAACTCAAACTCGCTCGCATGTAGCGGCGCACAAAACAGAAAAAAAACATAAGAAATAAACATATTTTTGTGTTTTTGTATTTTTTTAATTTTTTTAATTTTTTTTAATTTTGTTGAATTTTTTAATATTTTTAATAAATAACAAAAATAAAACAGATAATAAAGAAAATCAAAATACATACTCTACAACTCGGGCTGTCTCCTGAGTGATGCATCCAACACGTCTACGCCTCGGTGAGTGAGTCAAGGTAGAACACCTCGACTGTCTAATCAGTTATCGGCTCTCCTATGTAGTGCTTCAACCTGTGACTGTTTACCTTAAACTTCCCGCTCTGATCTTGTATCTCAATAGTGCCATACAGGAATACCTCAGTGACCGTGAACGGTCCCGACCATCGGGATTTCAACTTTCCCAGGAATAACCTCAACCGGGAGTTATACAGTAAGACCTTATCCCCACACTTGAACTGCTTATTAACCTTCAACTTTCTGTCATGCAGTTCCTTCGTCCGCTCCTTATACTTAAACGACTGAGCATATGCGTGATCTCGGAGCTCCTCTAACTCGTGCAACTGATGGAAACGATTTCCCTCTGCGGCGGATAAATCAAGATTAACCCTCTGAACGGCCCATGACTGTCGTCATTTAAGGTCCGGCTAGCGTAGTAGATCGGATGGAAGTGTTTATCCTTCCGCTGTCTAAGAACTGCTCCGACTGCGAAGTCGCTCGCGTCACACATCAACTCGAATGGTAAAAACCAGTCGGGAGCAACCATGATCAGGGCGTTAACGAGTTTATCTTTTAAAAGATCAAACGCCTCGATACACTGCTCAGAAAAAACAAATGGAGCATCCTTCTCCAGAAGTTTGGTCATGGGTCTCGTGATTTTTGAAAAATCTTTGATGAACCGACGGTAGAACCCGACATGACCTAGAATACTACGAATGGATCTCACAGAAGTAGGCGGGGGAAGATTAGAAATGGTCTCGATCTTTGCGCGGTCAACCTCTATCCCCGCACTCGAAATCCGATGCCCCAGAACAATGCCCTCGCGAACCATGAAATGACACTTCTCCCAGTTAAGGACTAGGTTGGTGTCAACGCAGCGGGACATCATCCTCTCAAGATTTTACAAACAATGATCGAAGGAACTCCCAAATATGGAAAAAGCATCCATGAACACCTCCATGGATTCCTCGATCATATCATGAAAAATGGCCACCATACACCTCTGGAATGTGGTCGGAGCGTTACACAGTCCGAACGGCATACGTTTGTAGGCAAACGTTCCGTAAGGGCAGGTAAAAGTGGTTTTCTTCTGGTCGTCGGGAGCTATGGGAACCTGGAAATACCCGAAGAAACCATCTAAGAAGCAGTATTACTGCTGACCTGCTAAACGCTCCAACATGTGATCAATGAAGGGTAAAAGAAAGTGGTCTTTCCTGGTGGCATCATTCATTCTGCTATAGTTGATGCAGACTCTCCATCCAGTCACAGTTCTAGTGGGAATAAGCTCGTTCCTCTCATTGGTGACGACAGTCATGCCACCCTTTTTAGGAACCACTTGGACTGGACTCACCCAAGCACTATCAGAAATGGGGAAAATGATACCCGCATCAAGGAGTTTAATGATATCCTTCTTCACGACCTCTTGCATTTTCGGATTAAGCCGCCGTTGCTGCTGAACGACAGTTTTGAAATTTTCCTCCATAAGGATTTTATGAGTGCAAAACGAAGGGTTGATACCCTTAATGTCGATAATCTTCCATGCAATCGCCTCTTTGTGCTCTCATAGCACACTCAACAACTTCTCCTTCTCGACCTCCATCAAAGAAGATGTAATAATAACTGGTAGCTTCCTCTCTTCATCTAAAAATGCATACTCAAGATGGGCAGGCAAATCCTTAAGCTCTAAGGAAGAAGGAGGACTGTTGACAGAAGGTCGGTCCATCGGATCATCTCGTACGATCTCAGCAGACACTCCAGATTCAGGGACATGCGACTCGGTGTCGTCATCTAAGAACTGGTTGGTCATGGCAACCATCTCAATCTGTGGAATCTTCCTATCGAGAATCTGGGTGTCGGAGGGAGATCCTCCACAGATCTCGCTAAAAAACTCCCCAACATGTTCCATGATGGTATCGATGAAGTATAGGGAGTCATCAGCAGACTTGGGGTGTTTCAGTGACTGTCGAACGTCAAAGGTGACTTTCTCATCCCCAAATCTCAAAATCAACTTACCCTCGCAAACGTCGATCAACGCCTGTGCAGTGGCAAGGAATGGTCGGCCTAAGATAAGTGGGACACTATCATCATCGTTCATCTCCAAGATGACAAAGTCCACCAGGGAGATGAACTTGTCGACACAAACAAGCATGTTCTCGACCACCCCTCGGGGGTATTTCACAGAACGATCAGCAAGCTGGATACTCATACGGGTAGGCCTCGGTTCGCCTAAGCCCAACTTGCGATACACGGAATACGGCATGAGATTAATGCTAGCGCATGAACAACCGTATTATCACTCAAGATGCAGGGAATCGTGAAACTCCCAGTATCGGACATATTTTCTGGTAACTTCCTCTACAAGACTGCAGAGCAACCAGCACTCAGTGGGATGGAAGAGACCTCAGCTAGTTTCTCCTTATTCGAAAGAATATCCTTAAGAAACTTTGCATATTTCGGCATTTGAGTAATTGCCTCAAGGAATGGAATGTTAAGACGAATTTGCTTTAAAAGATCAAGAAATTTGGAGTTCTGCTACTCGTCTCTATCCCTACAGACTCTCCCTGGATATGGAAGTCTAGGTTTGTAAACTCTCGCTGGTGTGCTGGGTAACTGCTGGTTCTCGGCATGTGCTGTACTTCATGGGTTGCGCCTCTGATGCACCTTGACCGGTGGAGACTCCAACTGAATCTCCTCGTCTACCTGTTCCTCTACATCTAAGACAGGCACCTCAACGACTCCTCTTGTCGCCTCCTGACTCACTGGCTCGCTACGTGCCCCTGCACTGCCTCCTGATTATGATGATACTGACAGAAGGTTGCTCGATGAAGATAACAGAGATTACGGTGTTCTTAGTGTGTGTTTCTCATTGGAAATTGCACTACCTTTGAGAGACTACACCACGGCCAAGTCACTCTGGGATTCATTGGTAACCAAGTTTGAAGGTAATCTTGAAATGAGAAACAACAAGAAATGGATGTTCAAAGGAGAATTCAACATGTTTAATCATATTCAAGGCCAATCAATTTTCAGTCTGATTAAGAGATTTGAGGGCTTAATTACCAAATTTAAAAGTGACGGTATTGAATATGATCAAGTTGAAATCAATGACAATTTACTCAACTCACTTCCCTATGCATGGAACAGCAGTGTCATTACAATTAAGAGAACTACTAATCTTCAGATTACCAGCCTTGCTGACTTGACATCCATCATCAAGTCATTTGAAATGGATGAAAAAATAAGAATGGGTAATCACATTAGTTCTCTTTCCAAAGCTGGTATGACTACTGGATCTGGTGTAAGCACGGCATTCATAAGCCAAGCTCACACTGTTGCTTACAATGCAAGTTCAACCTTCAAGACTATTGTCATACCCCAAGCATCATCAAGCTCCAGATCCTTTTAAAATGCAGTCGATAAAGCCGTTGCACATGCCTTAAAGGCTCATGGGATCAAAGCAACAGCCAGCACTCCAGCTTACTCTGCCCTTCAAACCATCTCACCTGATGACTCCAACTTTGCACTGTTTCATGCCTTTATGGCAAGCCATGAGGAGTTACTACAAGGAAAGTTTCTTCCTCCTTCATTTGAGCAAGTTGATCTTCCCGAGATTAACAAGAAGGATCTCAAGAAAATTGACATCAAGTACCAGATGACCATGGTTGTTCACAGAGCTAAAAAATATATGAAGAAATATGGAAATAACAGCTTCAAGGATGTTGATGAGAAGAACATCGGGTTTGAGAAGGACAAGCTGAGATGCTACAACTGTAACGAACCAGGTCATTTTGCTCGAGAATGCACAAATCCACCGATGGTTGTGAACGACATCAAGATCACCGAGATGTCTGATAATGAAGGTGTTAAAAAGCCTGACAAGAGGCACGTTCCAAACTACTCCTCGAAGCCAAGAGTCCCTATAATTGGTCAAGGAAGTGGGTCCAAGGGAAACTTTAAGTCGAGCTCAAAGGCCATGATCACAAGAATTGTTGAATCAACTCAACTAGATTGGGAAGATGATCAATCTGAGGAGTTGAAGAACCCTCTGACCTTTGCTGTAATAGCCTTCACCGATCAAGAAAGCACCTCGTCAAGCACTACTGATGGAATACCAAGACCTGCCTCTCTCATTCCCGAGGTACACAAACTTTGTTCACAAGCTTGCATTGATAAAGTCCTACACTATAGAAATCATAATGCTAAAATCGTAGATCAAATCCATAGCATTAAATGTCAGAATTATGAACTTAAAAAGGTTGAAAAGACCTATGCTACTAAGATTAAAAATCATGGTAATGACATGGCTAAACTTAGTGAAAAGGTTTTTGTAACTCAGAAATTAGCTTAACATCATGAAAGACATGTAGTTGAGCTAAATGATAAGATTGTCTAGTTAGAACTAGATTTAGCCCAAATAAAAATTAGCATTGAAAACTTCGAGTAGCCTCAGAATAGATAAATAAATTAATCGGGGGCACAAATGGGGTTAAGAGTAAAGTCAGGAACATGCAATGATAGTAGTGGAGTTCCACCTCCTTCTAATGATAACTATACTAGTCTTCCACACTTTAGTTTTAATTCTCCACCTGAGTATGAAATTGTGCCACAAAAGTCTTTTTTTATATTGTGGTATAAAAAAAGTGCCACTAAAAACCCAAATACTTTGTGCGGTAGTTCGAACAAGTGACACTAAAAGGCTTTAGCGTCACCACTTCTGCACTTTTTGTGTGTGCTGCACATTCTTATAGGGGCCTTTAGTGGCACTTTTATGTTTATTAGTAGCATTTTTGTATGTCACTATATGTCATTTTTTAGTGAAATCTTTTATTTATTAATCTTAGTCTAATGACCACACAAGCACACAAGCAAATAATTTCCTATCTAGCAAGTTAACAAATAAGTATATTTCGGGTTTTGTAACTATTGTCTTAATAACTAAATTAATTAATAAATAAAGTAAATATATAATTAAGATGAAATATTAAAGTTTCAGTTGGTGGAAAGTTTTAAGAAAATATTTAATTATTATTTTTAATGAATTTTGTCGGTTTTGCCGGGTTTTGTCGGTTTTTCGTTTAAAAACGAACCCGGCGACTTTTTGTATAAACTTTAAACCTTTGAAAATACGTGTTACATATATATTAGTTAAGTTTTAGGAGTTATTTTACAAAAATATGTTATTTTTCATTCTAGTTAACATTTTCTTAAAATATCAAATTTTAACATTTTCGTGTTGGTTTCCGCGACACGAACCATTTAGGACCAAGTCTTGTTATCTTGTCTCCTCCTCATATATTAAATTATGTTATATATGAGTATTTTACAACTTTAGGGGATGTTCTAAAACAGTAGCTAATTGTTTTGTCGGTTTGCGTTTAAAAGCCGATTTTTCTACCGTTTAAGTTACCGACATGTAAAATAAACCAGATAAGTCCACACCAATTATATTATAAACTAAGTATACTCATTATATCATAATAATTTACTATTATTTCCATATTTGATCACAAAATTTCATATAGCACTTTTAAATCAATTTAAGTTCATAATTCATAACTGAAGTTTACTAATAATGATAATGATCAGTCTTAGCAATTGATATATGAACAAGTATCATTATAACACCCAAGAATCCAAATTCAAATAATCATCATGGATCTCACAACAAGCCAAATTTACACTTTTCAACTATATTCTTTATTCCTATTTAGAATGTTCTAACATGCATGCTTAATCATGTATGTTTTAAGTCAATTCAACAATCATATGATCATTCATATAATCATAAAATCATCAAATTATCTCATCATATATGCACAAATTCAAGGATTTCATTATTAACTAATCAACTTATAAATTTCCTAAGTGTTCAATGAACAAAGTTTCCTATTATAGTAACTTTTGTTTTTTAATAAATCTATTTATTCCAATCTTTCAATTATGATCAAGTATGAATCTTGTTTATCTCATTCAACTAGTTTGATACGGTTTCATGCAACCTATTTTCTATTCAAATTTTGATCATTCTATTTTTCAAGTTACAAAGTTTCTATTTCTAGCAAGTAGGTGACAATTGATCCATATAATAATCCAAAGTATATTTTAATAATGTATTCTATCCTAATTCAAGCAAGTAACTCATTATCTATCAAAATCATATATGCTAAGTATTCATACCATAATCAAATATTCAACTATTCATTCAACAAAGTTTCCTTATTTAGTAATCTAACAATTGCGGCAATCATCTTCAAGTAATGTCTTTCTAATTAACTTCTTTTAACATACAACCTATCCTAAATATCAATCAACATCAATCCATATCACTTTCTAACTTCATCAATTTATCAAAATCATCAATTATCCAAGAAATCCCTAAATTGCAAAATATGAACAAGTTCTTGCTACATTCAATTTCAATACTAGCAATTCCATAGTTTGTATTCATATCATTAATCCTATTGATCATTAACTACACAAAATTCGTCCTAACATCAAGCTCAAACACAAAATTCTTTCATGATTTCACCTAAACATCAAATATTCTTAACAATCCAAATATGATCTTCAAGATGAATGTATGCATGTATGGGTGGGTTCAATAATTCCCCTCACACATGCATGCATACAAACAACTCATATACAGTGTAACATTAGGCCCATCGCACCACCAATATTGTCCGATTTGCCTACGAAGAGCTCACGGATTTGTTTTTGGTTGCCCAGGTGGAGACTTCCCAGGAGGTCACCCATCCAGCTACTACTTCCAGCTTAGCACGCTTAATTGTGGAGCTCTCGTCTTGTCCACTACAATTAAGCCCAAAACGCGTTGGTGATTTAAGAGGCAGGACATTTACTTAAGAGCAAGGATCTCTCTTGTCTACGGTCGATGTGGGATTTGCCTAGGATGTTACAAACGCCCCCCCCCCCTTGGACTCATCGTCCTCAATGAGGTTTGCCCCACCATCTCGAAACGACACATGAGTGGCTCTGATACCACTTGTAACATCTATCCCCTCGCACCACCAATATTGTCCGATATGCCCACAAAGAGCTTACGGATTGGTTTTGGTTGCCCAGGTGGAGACTTCCCAAGAGATCACCCATCCTGCTACTACTCCCACCTGAGCACGCTTAACTGTGGAGCTCTCCTCTCGTCCACTACCGTTAAGCCCAAAACATGTTGGTGATTTAACAGTTAATAAAATATACTTATGAGCCAATGATCTCTCTTGTCCACAGCCGATGTGGGATTTTCTTAGGATGTTACAAACACCCCCCTTTGGACTCATCGTCCTCGATGAGGTTTTTCCCACCATCCCATCCATGATGAGGGATTTGCCTAAGGTTTACCTCAAGACACCCCCGAGGACTCACCATCTCTAATGAGGTTTGCCCTACCATCCCGAACGGCACAAGAGTGGCTCTGATACACACACACAAACATCCATAATTTCCAATCTCTAAGATCAATATCAACTCAAGAATACATTAACTAACCTATTCAATCATAGAAATAAACTCATAATTATAACTTACTTGCGTTTTTGAAGATCCTAAGATGAAGATAAGAATGTGATGAATGAGTCTGGTGTTCCTTCCTCTTAATCCTCCTTTCAAGATGCTAATCACCTTCTTGTTCTTGATCTAGTCTTGAATGTGTTTGTGTGATGATTTGAATTTTGATTGTGTGGATGGTTGTGATGTGTGTGTGTATGCCGTAGATATAGTGAGAAAGAGGTCACCCATCCTGCTACTACTCCCACCTGAGTATGCTTAACTGTGGAGCTCTCCTCTCGTCCACTACCGTTAAGCCCAAAACGTGTTGGTGATTTAAGAGGCATAAAATTTACTTATGAACCAAAGATTTCTCTTGTCCACAGCCGATGTGGGATTTTCTTAGGATGTTACAAACACCCCCCTTTAGACTCATCATCCTCAATGAGGATTGTCCCACCATCCCATCCATGATGTGGGATTTGCCTAAGGTTTACCTCACGAAACCCCCGGGGACTCACCATATCTGATGAGGTTTGCCCCACCATCCCGAACGGCACAAGAGTGGCTCTGATACACACACAAACATCCATAATTTCCGATCTCTAATATCAATATCAACTCAACCTATTCAATCATAGAAATTAACTCATAATTATAACTTACTTGCGTTTTTGAAGATCCTAAGATGAAGATAAGAATGTGATGAATGAGTCTGGTGTTCCTTCCTCTTAATCCTCCTTCCAAGATGCTAATCACCTTCTTGTTCTTGTTCTTGATCTAGTCTTGAATGTGTGTGTGTAATGATTTGAATTTTGAATTTGTGGATGGTTGTGATGTGTGTGTGTGCCGTAGATATAGAGAGAAAGTGGGAGGGATAGCTTTGGTGAATATGATAGTAGAGGATTAAGTGGATGATCTAACTTGTTTACAACACATTAAACCTAGCATTAGAGATAATCATTGGATGGTTGAAGACTATTGGGAGAAAGAGAGGTGGTGAGGGTGAGGTGGCAAGGGGCCTGGCCAATTGGGGGGGGGGGTGAAGGTGATGGGTTGGGTTATATCATAACTAGTTTGGTGAATCTGTTTAACGCATTACGAGTTTTGGATAATTAATCGGATCCTGTTTTTAATAATTTTTGTTAGACTTTGAACGAAATCAAAGTTCTGACAATATAGGTTATAGAAACTATTTTTCTGAAAATAGTTTGTGTCGGGTCCTTTCATGGTCCTATACCGGCTTCCGTTTACTTATTTTTCAGGTTTTGCGATTCGAGCCATCTAAAATTATGTTTATACATTATCTCTAATGTTTTAACATATATTTTAAATTTTTTGGATCATTTAATCATATCAATGATTTATTTACTTTCTGCCCTGCTGCCCGAGGTTATTCCACATCATGCTCGTTACGTGCAGAAATTTGGACTTTTTGTTGACTTTGCAAAATTTTGAATCTTAATAAGAAAACATTTTATTCATAAAATGATGTTATATTGCTAATCATGATTACATTAGCGATAATTTTTGGCAAGTGTTACAGCATGTGGTGTGGCAACGGCGGGCGGTGGTTGACGGTAGTGGCGATAGCGGGCTAGTAGTGGTGATAGCGGTGGCGGGCGGTGGTGATGATGGTTGCCAGTAGGTAGTGGTGCTGGAGGTGGCGAGCGGCTGTGGTGGTTGGTGGTAGTGGTGATACCGGGCCAGTAACGGTGATGGCAGTGGTGGGTGTCGGCACGGTTGTGGTGGTTGGTGGTGGTAGTGGTTGGTGGCCGGCATTGATTGGCGGTGGTGGGTGGTTGCGATTGGTGATTGATTATGGCAGTGACACACGGTGCAGCGGGTGCGGGGGCGATAATAGTGATAGCGGGGGCAGTGGTGATTGGTCGTGTGGTGGGTGGTATGCGTTGGCAACGGTGGTGGTTGGTAGTGGTAGTAGTTGGTGGCGGTGGTTACTTTTAGTGGGTGGCGTTTGCGGTGGTGGTGAGAGGGTGGTGGAGGTGATGTAGGGTGAATGAGGGGAAGGAATGGAGAAAAGGGGTGAATGGAATGGTTTTGAGGTATTTTAGAGGGATTAGAATGGATTAGGTGATGAATCATTCTATTCTATTAACCAACCAAACACATTTTATTTCATTCCTTGACAATAAACCATTCCATTGCATGTTTCATTTCTCCACACCAAACGCTGTTTAAATGTATCATATGATGCAATGATATTTTGTGTTATATTTTTGGTTAAATTTATTCTAGAAACACTGATATATGGAGACGTTACTTTTTATTAACAAGCTAGGCACGGTAGTTTTCTTCAATACATGGCGATTATAATATGTTCTTATAATCGCAAATATCACATGTTCTTATTTAATTTTGGATGATATGCAAATCCAAGAGTTTTAACTTGAGACACACCAATTTAATGCTCACATATTACATTTCTTAGTCAGATAGTTATTACACACTTACTAAAATACAATAAAATACATAATTGAGAGATGTGTACGTACTCCGTCATTTCACTAAGTAAAGAACAACCGAACGTTTTGATTAACTTTACGACTTTTGATGTCACTCTTGCCAAACCTTGATACGTATGTTGACCGAAATAGATCCATGATAAGGGGGATCTGTATGATAAAAAATATTGCAACCGGTGGAAATGCTAATCCGCATATTGGAGCAAGCATCCACTTCTTATGATTACAAAAGACAAGGAACAAGGTGGCAATGAAGGCTACCATCATGGTAGCTGTAGATATCAACAAGGTGCAAAGACCAACAATTAGCCGTCTTGGCAGACTTAGCAGAAAATCTTCTTCAGAACAACGTGCAGTGAGAATCGATAGAAACACCAATAGTGAAGTAGCGGATGCGAATAGTGAGATTGCATCTGCTATTGCAAAGATAGTGAACACAATGTCCTTCAAAAACACGGGAACACCTGTATCTTTGCTTCCACCAGGTACAGTAATGGCTGCGGCAAACACGATTGTGGTAATTAATGCTGCAGTGATGCTGCATGAGTCTGCTACGTTCTTCATCCAGTCTTCTCCTTCTTTCACCAATTTCTCGTGTTCCTTCGTAAAGAGCATCTCTGGCGTATCATTTAAGACGTTCGTCTTATTAACGTATGTTGGAAACACAAGCTTCTCCACTTCCTATATAAATTGATCTCATTATTCTACTATATATAATTAATAATTCCCTGCTTATGGATTAAAATTCATATTATTTGTACCTCGCGCCACTGAAGCTCCCTTTGTAGTTGTAATGCTGCACCAGTTATACGTTTGAGTTTATTTGATGGAGCTAATTTTCCTGCCAAATGCAACATATTGTTCTTAGAAGAATCTTCCATTGTTCGATAAATATTCTTACGATCCCCCAGGATATAGATCATGTTGTAGATTCTTTCTGAACGGTGTATTGTGGCTAACTGGATGATGTCATGGCCATCCTTATCTTGGCAACGGACTGCTTCAGGCCATTTCTGTAAAATCTCCTCAACAACTTCATAAGCATCTTCACGTGCAGCTTCAAGAATTGGCCCTTTGAATAGATCGTCACTGCTACTACTACCAGGCGACGTGTCTATAATTTTTTGGCATACTTGTTCTAGAACCATTTTTGCTTGCTCATATTCCTTCTTTTTCTGTTCGATATTCTTGATGGGTGGAACTGTATAAAAACAAAATTAATATTCGAAACTAGATCTTAAGATCATTGACATGTAAATCATAAATTTATATGCAAGCTCTTTCTTCATTCAAGATTATCAGACACTCTTACCCACTTTCGCTGCAGCGTCCCACAATAAGAAATAAAGCATAACGAATGGGATATAAACCATTATCAATAGGAGGAGAATTAAGTAATATATCCAATAAACCATTGCTACTGCAACTGCATAAACACACAAATTATACTGTTCAATGTTCAGTTCAAATATATGGTTCTGCTTTGTCATAAATAGCTTACCAAATGGAATCAACATTATTCCTGACAAGAGCGATTGTAGATACCCCTTTTCACAACTTAAAACAGACCGCATGACCCTTTTGAAGGTTGAAGATACATTTACTGAAAACTCAAACAACCTTTTAGTTCTCTTGATTGTCATTTCCTGACTTGTTTTCTGGTCGAAACCTACAAGAGGAAAACGCTAAATATTCTTAGAAGGAAATATCGAAATTAGAAGCAAAAAGCATATAAGAAGAAACTTACTTGGATATATAAGTGTTTCTCCATAGTCTAACCCACTCGGAAAGGTTCTAGCCAAAGCCATCAGTACATTATCTTTGGACGTAGCATATTCAGGATTATCCTCAATTAAAATGGACGCGAATTCTGAAAATATATAGAACACTGAAGATGTATTTTGGTGATTGTATGTATTTCATATATATATGGCAGATACATTATACATTATAAATGTATCTGGTACACTGTACACAGTTGCGTCCCACATTCATCAACCATGAATGTTATCTACATTTTATAATAAAAACTTCAGAAATTTTCGGAAATCTTAGATTATTTGTTTTGTATTTCATTTACATGTTTATAATGTATTTTAAAATCACTATTTTACTAAGGCTTTCATTTATATTCACATGTGCCCATATAACTTAAAATAGAAAAACCGAAATTAACATGAAGGACTGACTACTCACTGTATCGTTTTGCAGAAATAGCATAAACAAGAAGGTTCATGCCTGTTTCAACAGGAGGGTAATCACGGGTCGGCTTCATTTCGTCACCGGCAACTTTCTTTCTTTTTGTGTCATCTCCGGCACCTTTATTATTTCTTTTCTCGCACATCTCAGTGGCTTTAAGTAAGTATGCAATGGTATCAAGATGATAATTTTGATAGGCCTTATTCAATGGTGTGTTGCCTTCGTTGTCTACTTTACTCAGCAGATCTTTTTTTCGCCTAACCAAGAGACGTGCTGCCTCGGTGTTGCCAACAATGGCAGCAACGTGAAGGGCTGTGCTTTCCTCGTCATTTCTTATCTTGGTCAAGTCATCTTCATTACGTAAACTCATTAATATATCTCTGGTTAAATTGTTCAGACCCTCTATCCCTATGGGGTAGAGGTAAGGCTGCCTACATCTTACCCTCCTCAGACCCTACCATAGCTTTGCTATTGGTGGGATATACTGAGTACGATGATGATGATGATGATGATGATGATGATTAATATATCTCTGGTTAAATTGTTCAAACCTTTTCCAACAGCTATGTGTAGTAACGTGTTTCCATCAGTATTGATTTTTTTTGTCAAATCATTTGTCTCTTCTAGTTCGAAGAATACCGTATACCAATCCCCATTCGCCATTAGTTTCCGCCATTTGTTAATTTCTTTGTTGTCATATTCACCTTTGGTCTCTGTTTTCTTATCCACTTTTACTGGAGCTAAATCTGTGTTTCGTTTTGAAATTTCAGTAGAAGACTTGCGGCTAATAAAGTTATCAACAAGTTTTTTCAATGGGAAAATCACCAAAATATGCATTTCAACTAAAAAATGGCAAAATAACCATGGAATTTGTTAGAACGAATAATAGCGCAAGAGAAATGGTGGTACAAGATAGAATGGCGTAGGAGATTCACGTTGACGCCATATGTGTTGGGTTAATGTTGACCAATTCTCCGGGTGATAGCTCTATCCTTATGGGGTAGAGGTAAGGCTGCCTACATCTTACCCTCCTCAGACCCTACCATAGCTTTGCTATTGGTGGGATATACTGAGTACGATGATGATGATGATGATGATGATGATGATGATGATGATGATTAATATATCTCTGGTTAAATTGTTCAAACCTTTTCCAACAGCTATGTGTAGTAACGTGTTTCCATCAGTATTGATTTTTTTTGTCAAATCATTTGTCTCTTCTAGTTCGAAGAATACCGTATACCAATCCCCATTCGCCATTAGTTTCCGCCATTTGTTAATTTCTTTGTTGTCATATTCACCTTTGGTCTCTGTTTTCTTATCCACTTTTACTGGAGCTAAATCTGTGTTTCGTTTTGAAATTTCAGTAGAAGACTTGCGGCTAATAAAGTTATCAACAAGTTTTTTCAATGGGAAAATCACCAAAATATGCATTTCAACTAAAAAATGGCAAAATAACCATGGAATTTGTTAGAACGAATAATAGCGCAAGAGAAATGGTGGTACAAGATAGAATGGCGTAGGAGATTCACGTTGACGCCATATGTGTTGGGTTAATGTTGACCAATTCTCCGGGTGATAGCTCTATCCCTATGGGGTAGAGGTAAGGCTGCCTACATCTTACCCTCTTCAGACCCTACCATAGCTTTGCTATTGATGGGATATACTGAGTACGATGATGATGATGATGATGATGATGATGATGATGATGATGATGATGATTAATATATCTCTGGTTAAATTGTTCAAACCTTTTCCAACAGCTATGTGTAGTAACGTGTTTCCATCAGTATTGATTTTTTTTGTCAAATCATTTGTCTCTTCTAGTTCGAAGAATACCGTATACCAATCCCCATTCGCCATTAGTTTCCGCCATTTGTTAATTTCTTTGTTGTCATATTCACCTTTGGCCTCTGTTTTCTTATCCACTTTTACTGGAGCTAAATCTGTGTTTCGTTTTGAAATTTCAGTAGAAGACTTGCGGCTAATAAAGTTATCAACAAGTTTTTTCAATGGGAAAATCACCAAAATATGCATTTCAACTAAAAAATGGCAAAATAACCATGGAATTTGTTAGAACGAATAATAGCGCAAGATAAATGGTGGTACAAGATAGAATGGCGTAGGAGATTCACGTTGACGCCATATGTGTTGGGTTAATGTTGACCAATTCTCCGGGTGATAGCTGTTGTATCTGGTGAATGAGTAAATGGGAAGGAATGACTCTATTTATGAACATTGCTAATCTGGGGATATGTTGACCTAAAATAAAGGAAACCTGCTTTCAAGGAGTTGAGTTGATTTTAAATGGATATTTAAGATCAACAAGATGAGAAATTTTGTATTAGAATGGAAATTATAACCAGTTTATCAAAATCATTTTTACCTATGGATAACTATGATAAATAAGATGAGAGATTAGATAATTAGAAATGAAATTATAACTCATTTATTAAAATACCTTTGCCCCATAACCCATGAATAGATAGAATGAATGAGAATATTGATTAGACCAAGAATGAATATGAGATTGTCACTTCATTCTCATTATTTTCTTATATTAGTATAGTTAGAAGTTAGATTACTAATTAATTTTATTTTAGATCATGCGTCAACATTTAAGCTAAAATTAAAAATAGTAACTAAACGTGGTGCGACACATAAATAAGTTGTGGCTCAATGGTAGAGCACTCATTTTGCTAGTGAGAGGTAGGGTGTTCAAACCTCACTATCACCAATTTATATGAGAGATATGAGGGATGGCCTGGCTTGCCAGGGTTCGAGTCCTGATCTCACCCGGTTTTACCGGCTCCTTATTGTCGTGCCGTTTGGCGGGCGTGGGGGTCGAGTTTTATCCGGGGAATCCCTCAATAGGTGGACCGCTAGGGGAACCGTCCGTCCGGACTCGTGGACGGCTTGGGCTACCTTTAACCAATAAGGGCCGCGTACAGAGTACCCGACGTTACTTAGTTGGTCGTTCAAAAAAAAAGTGATGCGACACAAATTAAGAGGCAATCCATCCACCGTGGTATTGACGTCCAACGAGGAGCAAAGTCAGGGTGGTGGTGGCTTGTCACTCTCCTTCTCTCACATGTAAATATGTATATCTACCTATATTATTAAATAAAAATAATAATGATGTGTTCTAACCACATTCAATCTTTTCTAACATTTATTCTTCTTAATCTAAGCTATTCATGAGTTATGTATTTAATTGATATGACACATTAATTGTAACCCATATGAAAAAATGTATTTAATGTAATTTAAATCACAATAACTTTTACTAACCCATTAAATCTAATTTTACTACTAGATATATTAAACTTTACCATAATGTTTAAAAAGCATATAAACCATAAACCATTGAATATATATTATAAGTTTAAATCCAAACAGTGAATCATTAAATTAGTTAAATAATGATTTACTAACCGTTATTGTTTAATAGATACTTAGTTACGTGTGTATATCAAATTTAGTTGAATAAATACAATATTTATAATCTTACAATTTGTAAAACACTATTTAATTTACATTCTTATTGATCATATAAAACATCTTGAATATATATAGGTACCAATAATTGATTTTATGTCATACAGAAACATTATTTCAATATTAAGAAAATGTATAATTTAAATATGTAACATTTAAAGTGTGTGATAATATTAAAACTAATCTATAGATTCAATAGAAAACCCCTACATTACGCATGATTAAATACCTAAATTTCGGTCATTTGACAAATCTCGTGTAATAAACGGGGTTCAAAATCTAGTATTATAAATACAAGAGTTGGGTTCAAATAAAAAGTTTGATTTTTCTAAGAAAGCTAGAAGAAGGGTATTTTAGTCTACTATCTTAATATTGAAAACCCACTTAATTTAATTTCAAAAACCCACTTAATTAATCTTAAAAACTCACTTAAATTATCACTCATCTCCTACAACCACCGCCACCACCTTGCCGGAAAAGTCTTCGGAAATTTCACCGGAAAGTCACCGGTAAAACATAATGGAAAACACTATGAAAAAAACATAACGAAAAAAACACTATGAAAATAAAAACACAATTAAATAAGACAACGTAAAAAACACAATGCAAAAACATTATGAATAAATAAAACAAAATTGTATAACACAATTTTGTAAAACACAATTTTGATAAAACACAATTTTTAAAAAACCCACGAATTTTTTTAATTTTTATATAGCAATATGGTATTCATATAAAAGATAAAAAAACACTCGTTATTAAGGTTAATTTTTTTTTTAAAAATGTCGTATAAAAAAGTTGTGGACGTTTTAAAATGATGGTGGAATTTGACATGTGTCTTGCATGTGAAGAGAGAAAGTCAATAAATGCGTTATCCCTATTATGCTCTTACCCTTGTTTTACACTTGATTTTCTCTCTGATCTAATCTTAATCATTCAAGTCTAAAATTAATGAACAAGATTATTTTTTATCCTTCATACAAAAACTAATTTTCTTATTATAACTCAACCCATATATGCAATACAATTTTGATATTTTTATTGGTGTTTATGGAGGTTTAATGTTGTGAAAGAAAATGGAAAATTTGAGCAAAGTTTGGAATTTAATGTGAATGTTTATAGATTTGGCATTGTGAATTCTTTAATTGAAGTCCTGTACGGTTCCAACTACTTTATGATCGTATCATTACCTTTTGTTTCAGTTTGAGTAGCGTGGTCCCGTTTTCCTTCCGATTTGGCTGAATCCATATTATCCGTCTCAGTTGTAGCTGTCTCTGCAAACACCACATTATTAGTGTTTAATATCTATTTTGGTTCTCACTTTTGTTTGGTCTGAATAGACACACTATTATGTTAATTTTTTTAGTAGTATTTTAAAGGCTTTGCCTTTTATCAATAGACAACCCCATTGGTCACTTTGTTCAATGACTATGCAGGGTTACTTATATTCTAAGAAAAATGTTTTATATTTTATGTTTTTACGAATTAGTCAAGCATATAATGTTTTAACAAAATGAGATGCTCTTTCGTTTTTATTGGTATTCTCTTTTGGTTTTGGACATATCACCAGTACACTTTAATTTTCTCTTGTCGTTAGTCGTTACCTATAATGACACGAAAACTGAAAAACATCCCACCACGTGTTAACAATAATACCAAGACAATAACCAAAATAAACTAATATGTTTAATTTAAATTAGCACGTCCATAATTTCCTTTCATTTCTGTCTTTGTGTCTGCTTTTGTTTACTTGTTACCACGATTAAATGACTATGTAGCTGTGTATACAAATATATACCCATTGTAAGGAAAAAAAAAAAAAAATTGTAAGAAGATGGTTATATATATTAAATCAAGGTTGGAAAACAAATTCAAATGTAATCGTTGAAATGTTATTATCGGAAGTTGTTATATGATCTGTAGTGTTGTTGTACGTGGTGTTTAGCGTAAGTTATGATTATTATTTTTTCCCCTTTTATTGTTTGTGGTTAATGTATTTGTTACGAGTCTATAGTGTATTTAAAGGCTCTAGTCATTCAATGAAAATATAAATTATCTGATAAAATATAGTTTTAACCAAGTTCCCTCATGGGGTGCAAACGAGCCACGCTCACAGCTATTTAGCTTGAACCGAGTCAAACTTTTTCGAGCTCGAGCCGAACCCAAGTCTCAAATAAAGTTTGTTTAGTTATCAAGCTCGAGCCTTATATGAGAAGCTCGTTTATGCTCATAGAACTTCAACAAACCTTGTATATTTTTAAAGTTTTCCTCTTCTAGCCTTGTATGTACATTTTACACTGTATCACCGAGCTTGAGTTCGAGCTTAGCAAAGACTTGTTAAAGAATGTTTCTTTTCAAAAATATTCAATTATAAAAATGCACATAGATTAATTAACAAATAATAATAACAAAACAAATCTCTCATAGAAAACGGAGGGGTTTCACGAGGAAGCCGCATTATTGTTTCAACGACAACGTGAAAAAATGCGCGAATATTACGGATATTAGTTTCTTTTTTTTAGTTATGGTTTTTTTTAATTTTTTTTTCTTTAGTTATGTTTTTTATATTTTTAGTTATGTATTTTTTTTAGATATGTATTTTTTTGTATTTCTTTTTAATTTTAATGCATTTTTATTTAATTATTTAAATAAATTGGTTTTTATTTAATTTGTTTAATTATAAAAAGAGAATAATAAAAAAAGACACCGTGGGCCCAACTTGTAGCCCCTACACTATTACACCCCAAAAAAAATTTCCACTCCTTGCTGACTGGGAGCCACGTGTCACAATTCGCCCCCAATTATAGCCCCTCCACTACACATGACTTTATTGTCTGTGTTTTCCATTGCTTCGTGAAGTCACCTCTTTATTTTGTGTGTGTGTGTGATGTTAGGAACAAATACCAATATATCTAGGGAAAATCTTCAAAATAACCATTTTTTATCATGGTTTTCAACAAATAGCCCAAGACCAAACAAAATACCCAAACTAGCAACGACTAAAACCATTTCTGATTCTACTAAATTTTTGGATCATTAAAATCGAGCCACGCGTCAATGTTTTAATGGATCTAATCCGTCGGATCCGACTGAATTTTAGTGTGTCCGACTAAATTCTTCATCTTCTACCTCTCAAAGCCTAAACCTCCATAACCAACATCCATCTTCATCTTTCTTATTTTTTCACAAAATCAAGCCAAATCAATAGTGTAAATCGCTTAGTTTCTCGAGGAGACAACAAACATATTGTTAAATTTCACTCTAGAACTCAAAATTAATAACCCTTGAATTGAAAAATCTAGGGTTCAGAGTCGGATCCGACAGAAGCATGAACTGAACCGTCGATCCCACTGTCTTTTCCTTCGACGGTTAATCTGGTAGGCTAGAACCTTAAAACGTCAGATCCGACGGAACATCTGGCAACATGGGGCGTCGTGATTGGTTAAAACTTCAATCGGATCAGTTAATGTTTTTGTCAGATCTAACAGAAGAATATGGCTAGTTTGGGAATTTGTTTTTGTATTGGGCTAGAATTGAAAAATCTTGGTCAAATATGACTATTTTAGGGATTTTCCCATTAATCATGCTAACACTTTAGTAATAATTAGTACTCGACACTTTTGAACTAGAACAATTATTATTGTTCTGGTTATTGGTACGTGTAACACGTTAAATTTTTTGTAGATTATTCTGTCATTTCCGTCCCAGTGGTTTGTCACTTTTGCCGCTTCTATCCAAAAAGATTTTTCTTTTTTTGTTATTTCCTTCCTCGAGGTTTCATTTTCTTGTCATTTCAGTCCAAATCACTTTATTAAATTAGGGGTATTTGTGTTTTTTTTTTGTGTTTTAAATAATCAGGAGTATATCTTATTTTTATATCCATTACAATATTACTTTTAGTTTTCTATTTAACAAGTCTTTGATTAAATGCCATATACAGATATTATTAGTGATATACATCTTGGTGTTCGTGGAACAAGATCTCACAGAGCAATACACGGGCTTTAAGAGTTCTTATCTTGAGTAACCGACAACACCACCACCTGCAACTGCAAGCCAAGACTGTAACAGTGGCGACGACATTCCGACGGAAGGAAAAGGGTCTCCAAGACCAAGCCGGAAACATCTAGAGGCGACGGTGTGTAACCGGTTTTTGGGCGGATATGGAGACAAAGTGGGTTATTATGATGAGTTCCTTTTGATGGATTTGCAGAGGAAGTGGTTGTGGTGGTAGCCGGAATTTGTAGCAGCCGCATAGAAGGAATCTGGCGACCATACCGACTGGCTAGACATGGCGTCGGTATGGTCTCCGGATTTGGTGTTTGGTTGCAGGTTGGAAGGGTTCTTTATCATGTTGAGAAGAAAAGTGTGAACTCACTTGACTCTTGAATGTTTTTTTAATTTTTTTGTATAATAAAAGTGTTATATTAAAATTTTATTTGTTAATGAGGGTATTTTGGTAATCTTACACTAATTTGACAGTGCAAAACTAACAGAGTTAGTATTTGGACTAATATGACATAAAATTGAAACCATAAAAACATAAATGACAAAAAAAAAATAGGAAATTCATTTTTAAGGGAAATAGAAAAATGACCAAAGTACACGGACAAAAATAACATTTTACTATTTGTATTTATTTTTTATGTGTAATATTTCAGTTCAAAACTCTAGTGTGATAATGTTTACTAGATAAATTCAGTTTTACATTATACATAACAAAGTGGAAATACACATTAGTTCTTTATATCTTGATTTCCTTATATGCGTGAAACCACACAAACTGATTTAAATTTTGTTTTCTGCTTAATGTAGGTAGTTAGAGGGTACTCCAGTCTCCAAACTACTTCATGCATAATTGATTTAATGTATATTTGTAAATTGAGACCCTGTAAATAAAAGCTAGGGTTTATGTCAAGAGATACCTTTATTTGAACCAAAATGGTCTTCTAGTTTCTTCCAAACATCGTTAGACGATTTAAGATCAACAACAATCGGAAGTACATCTTCACTAACTGATCCAAAAATCCAACCTTTGAGAAGACTGTCGTATTTTTTCTTTAACTTACTTGAATCTTGAGTATCACTGTCAGATTTAGTTATCTTAATTGTTTCAGTTAGATCTTTGGAATCACTGTCATCTTCAGCTTTCGTGCTCTTACTCGGATCTTCAGCATCACTATCCTGTACTAGCCAACACATCTCATGAGCCTCCATGAGGCAAAGCATTTGTGTCTTCCAAAGATGATAACTTTTATTATCACCTGCCAGCTTCACAGAAACAATGTTAAATACATTAGTATTTAATGCACATTGATATGCATTTGAGTCTTTAGGAGGGGTTGATGAACCCGCCATGTATGCGAAATGATATACAGATGGATGAAGAAGTGAGAGGTGAATGGAGTTTGTGCCTTACTTCTTGTATATATAGACAATTTAAATCATTAAGATTGTAAAGTGAACCACAAGAATGATGTTCCTTTATGTACACTAAAATTTGCACGTTTCATTAGATAACTTTAAATCATCATTTACATTTAATAAAAGAACGTTAATATTTCAAAATTACTAAGTTCAAATGTAATTTTTACAATTCTTTCTTTTTCTTTTTGTTTTTCTTCTGTACTTTCTTTTTCTTTGCTTTCCAATCATTCTTTTTTTAACACTTTTAATTTATAATCTTTTTATTAGTTAACAAATCACTTTATTTTATAAAAATATTATGGTGTTTTAGATTTTTATAATTTTATTTAGAAAGTAGAATTAATTTTGTTTGTAATCTTTTTAATTTTTCACACTTTCAATTATGCATGTTTATTTTCCACGTGCTAGAACATGTTAGTCTACACGTACGGTCATGCATAAGGGTTTAAGTTCATGCCTACGTAGGGTGTATGCTTTCTTGGGGTCATATATGACGTTGTTCAAACCTTATAAGTAAAGCCATTATAAAGCAACTCGTTCATCAAACTTATAATATTGTTAAAACTTAAAAGTAGTATGCTAACTTTTGCGATTAAATCCTTTTATTTTATTTATGTAAGAAACGTGACAATTTGATGTGAATTGTTAAATGTAGTACTAAACTCATGTTTTATTTCTATTTTACTTAAAACATCTATTTTATTTTATATTTATCTTTTTATACACTAAAAAAATAATAAAAAAGAATTTAATATATGCCTCCATATCTAGAGTGTACTTTTTATTATACAAATTTCAATTTAGTGATGTTTTAATTAGTTTAATCTATGTTTCCTTTATATTATGTAGAAAATATGGTTATAGATATTCTACACACACATACGATTGCATAGTGATTGGAATCTCTATAACCATATTTTCCACATAATATAGAGAAAAAATGAATAAAACAATTACGCCACTAAATTAGAATCTATATAATAAAAAGTACACTCTAAATTTAGAGAGGCTTATAGTAGTTTGAGAGGGGGGGGGGGAGCGCTTTGTTTTGATTAAACATCTATATATTAGTTTATTATATTCATTATATTTTTTAACGTTTGGGTTGACTCTTTCATTTTAGATGTATAGATATTTTAGATTTTTGACGAACGAATATATACGGATACGAACATGTTTTTTATAAAACGAACAAACATAAACACAAATATTTGTCTTACGAAAAAGGGACGGTTGATGTAGCTGACAATGGTGGTTGATGCATGAGAGGTTATAAGGCTAATATTCTACATTAGTATTAGAATTGTGTGTGTCTTTATATTAATTACTATGAATTTCATAAATGAAGTAGTTAATGGTAGTTAATGGTGGGGTTACCATTATCCTTTTTGTAGTGACGAATCCTGCATGTGTTTCTAAGAAAAGGAATTTGTCCATTTTTCGGGGTCTCAAAGGAGCGTGGAAACATATAAGAACTCTTGAATGGAAATGGAAAAGAGATGGAACTCCAGCTTCGGAAATGGTAAGATCTTTGGCGCAAAAAAGGGGTTGGTTGATCCGTATCATCTTGACTTGGTTCTGCTTCATCTATTATTTTAATAATACCGGGTCGGGTTCTTCTCCTACCCGTATCGAATAGAACACGCTGAGTCAAATCTTCGTAAAACCTGCTTGATTTAGATTGCGAAAATCGTGTGGTTTTATGAAACCATGTGCTATGGCTCGAATCCGTAGTCAATCCTATTTTCGATAGGGACAATTGAAAACTGAATCCGATTTTTATCATTCTTTTCATATCCGAAATAGTGCGAAAAGAAGGCCCGGCCATGGAGTTTTGAAAAATCCAAACATCTCAGAGATAGATAGAGAGGTAGGAATTTATCGAACGAACCGCACTCCTACGTATACGTCAGGAGTCCATTGAAGAGAAGGGGCTTTAGCTGCTGCGCAGCTCCTTATTTACGTAGGAGCCATAAATGTTTTAATCATTTTTGCTGTGATGTTCATAAATGATTAAGAATATTCCAAAGATTTCTGTCTTTGGACCGTGGGAGATGGGGTAACTTCCGTGGTCTGTACAAGTCTATAGTCGGTGTATTACGTACCTCGATACGTTTATTTTGTATCTATGTTATATAAACTTGGAGAAATGGGGGATCATATAAAGATCGCTTTACCCCATTTGTCCATAACTCTTATCACCCACTTGGAAATAAAGAGAGTTCTCTCTCACCAAACACTCTCACTTTTCTACCATTCTTTCTTTTGTTTCTTACAAACTAAGATCCGAGATCCTAGTGTTGTTAGTGATTTCCGCTAGCTAACAACACTGATTGATCCGAGTAAAGTTGTTAGATCCATCCCAAAGATGACCTACAAGTGGTATCAGAGTTTTCGGCTCAACATTTGTGGTTTTCAAATCAAACTTTTCGGGTTTTAATCTTAGTTTTTGGTAAATTTGAGGTTTTTTTTCATGTTACCCACTACTTTTGAAGTTCTTCACATCTTAGAGATACCCGAAAATCATCAAATCTAAGTTTTTGGTCTTCATGGTTTTTGTGTCCGGGTTCCGATCTGGTATAAAACTCAGATCTAGACCAATCTATTGTTTTTTAAGCTAAAGTCCTTTAGACTTTATTAATATTTGGGTTATTATCTTCTTAAAAAAAATTCCAGATGAGCCGGTCCGACCAGCAAACCGAGCCGGTCCGACCAACACTCGTGTTGGCTCGTTTCAGCAATTATTCAGACCGTTTCAGCACTTAACAGCTCGTTTTAACAGCAAACAACATGTTAAACAGCTCGTTTCAGCGAGTTTTCAGTTCGTTCAGCACTTAACAACTCGTTTTTACAGCAAACAGCATGTTAAATAGCTCGTTTCAGCGATTTTTCAGTCCGCTTCAGCACTTAGCAGCTCGTTTTAACAGCAAACAACATGTTAAACAGCTCGTTTCAATGAATTTTCATTTTGTTTTAGCACTTAACAGCTCGTTTTTACAGCAAACCCCATGTTAAACAGCTAGTTTCAGCGATTTTTTAGTATGTTTCAGCACTTAACAACTCATTTTAACAGCAAACAACATGTTAAATAGCTCGTTTCAGCGAGTTTTCAGTTCGTCTCAACACTTAACAGCTTGTATTACAGCAAACAACATGTTAAATAGCTCGTTTCAGCGATTTTTCAGTCCGTTTCAGCACTTAACAGCTCATTTCAGCAGTTAACAAATCGTTTCAACGCGTTTTGACCAGCTTTGCAGCAATTCAGCAATAAAAAATCAGCATTTCAGCTCGTTTTTTCCCGTTTCAGCAGGTTACATAACCAATACTTCAAAACGTTTTGTGTTTTCAATCCAGAAAACAAGTATAGGAAAACGTTTAGTGTTTTCAAAACGTTTGATTGGATTGTTTGATTAATATGACTTGAATTGCTATTGAAAGTTTGGTTTAATGATGAATTAGGTTGTGTTTAGTGGTTGCCATATTATTGAGACAGAATTACAGAAATTGTCCTTTATATTTATACCAAATTTCACTCGTTTATCTTTAAAATTGATATATTTTATCCTTTACGTTTACAAATCTAACATTGTTTGTCCTTTGGGCCTAACCCAGTTAGTTTTTCTCATTATGTTATGTCATGTACCTTGCACATAAGGGCAAGTTGGTCATTTTACCTATTAAATTAAAAAGACACTCACTCACCAACATCACCCCACCTGCCGCCACCGCCAGGTCCACTGGTTCATCACCACACTCACTAACATCCTCATCCCCAAATCTAAACCTTACACCCACCGTCACCATTGTCATAGACTTAAAAACCGACGCTGCAACCACACTTAACAACGACGACACTAAGATCTGGTTTCCTATGACAACGCCAATCACAATTCCCCTTTCCGACACTCAGATCTGGGTTCCGTCACATGTTATCATGTGGCTGCATTTCCGGTTGCCTTTTCCGCTGGAACCCTATATCCACTCTCAAGACCACGACTGCCACAGTCAACTCTATTCCGTTTATAAATAAAACTCTCTGGATCGACCACAACCCCCGCCATTCGCATCTCCATCGTTTTCCCTGTCAACTTCCCCAATCTCGCTCACAAATTACGGAGTTCGAATCAATCAATAACACCATCACATATGCCGGAAGAGATTAACACAATCAAGGATTACAGATGATCCCTTACGAGAAGAAACAACGAGCAAACAACCGTTGCTGGTGAAGGTGATTGCTAACGGATCCTCCATTTCCGGCGGTCAATGTTTTTACGACGATTGAGAATAAGGCAGAGTAAGGTGATTGAGGATGAGAGATTGACGAATTCGGCGATCAATAATCCGGTGCCGACGGTTATGTCATCGAAGAGGAATAGTTACTAGGATTGTGATGAGGAGGTTGCTACTAATGGTGTGGTTGTTGGATTTGGCTACTTTAATAGTATGATGTGACTGCAAGTGATTTCGATTGATTGTTTACTGATCTGAATTATTTTGGTTTTTGTGAAATGCGTTTGTTGATGATTAGCAATGGACTGAGATATTCCGGATGGATTATTATTACCATCGATTGAGAAAAGAAGGGTTTGGTTTTGATTCGGTGGTGGTAGATAAAACGCAGGGAGTGAGAGATTTAATTTTTCAAGATGTTTTTTTTAATTTAATAGGTAAAATGACGAATTTGCCCTTATGGTTAAGGCACATGACCTGAATTGATGAGAAAAACTAACTGGGTTAGGCCCAAAGGACAAACGTTGTTAGATCTGTAAACATAAAGGATAAAACATATCAATTTTAAAGATAAAGGACAACGAGTGAAATTTGGTACAAACATAAAGGACAATTTCTGTAATTATGTCTATTATTGATATTATCCCATAATCTCGTGCTTTAATTAATTGAATTGGTTTTGATTGAAAGTTGCATGTTCAAGTCTTTACTTTGTGTTTAGAGTTTATTTGCGGTAGAATCAACCGTAGGGTTTTGTTGAGATTGTTAATTGGTATAATTCAGCGGGTAAACATCTTCTTAGAGACCGAGAGGTGATAGGAAGTAAAGTCGTCTCATAGCTTTTATTTGTTAGAACTAGGAATGCATGAGAGCGGGTTCAGTTCTTGTCGGGTTTGGGTTCGTGAGCGACTAGTTGGTTTAGTTTATCTTAAACCAAATTGTTCCTCTATCCTTGGTTGCGTAGTATTCGTTTCCATTAGGGTCGTGTGTCGGTGAGACCGAGAGGGGAGTCGACATTAGAACACCTTAGCATTCGTTTCCCGGTTTGTTCTTAAAATCAATTAAGTGTAAGTTAGGGTTTGTTAGTGAGACCGAGAGGTGATCTAGCTTTCTTGAGCTAACCTTAGTTGGGTCATCTTTAGATACCGGTATCGTGAGATCATTCAATCCATTAGCTTGTTAGACCGTCAATTTGATTCTTACCTAGGTAGACGTTTTCTCCATTGTCAGTCACGGTCGTTAAGTTTCATTAAGGGTTTCGTCAAGTTAAGTTAAGTTAATTAATTTAGTCAAAGTAAATTAGGTCAAGTAGTTTAATTTATTAAAAATCAATTAAAAATATTATTCTTAGGAAGGTCTCGTCTAGGGTTTAGTGATCATAGGCGTTCTCACGTGTCCTTGTGTTCGATACTCGGACTTCTTAGGTCTATACTACTTGTGATCGGTACACTTGCCGGTTGTGTGTGGTGTCATTAGGAGTTTCCGTCTGATAAAATTAAAGCTTAGTTGTGAGTTCCATAGGAAGAGCATTCATTAGACACACATCAGTGATAAACCGAGCCAGGTTCACTTTGTCTAGCAAGGTTGTTCTTCTAAGTCGAGCAAGGTTTGTTTCCTAGAAAACTCTTGATTAAACCAAGCTGAAACCAAGTCTTTTGGTATGTCTAGCAAGGTTTATTCATAATAAACAATAGTCCCAGCAAGAAAGCTTAATGGAAGATGAACAAGAAATTCTTAAGGACTTCTAACGAGCAAGACTCAACTCATAGCAAGCTACAGTGTTACCAGCACACTTTGGTTTGCTTAATAAGTTATGTTAACAAAAGGTTGAAGGGATCTCTGAAGAAAAAGTTTGCTCGTAAGACTATTATCGAGCAAAGTTTGATATAGCCAAGAGGATTGAAGTCTGCTAGATGAATATTTTCTAAGGAAAATATTCTAAGTAAAGTTTGCCCGGAGAACTGTTCCCCGACACACTTATGGTTACCAGGTCTGCTCGATAAAGACAAATGCTACAAAGCTTGCCCGAAGACCTGTTTTACACTTAGCATTTATTGTAATACGTTTGAATATGTAACAATGATTAGGGTTTCTAAAAGGGGAATGTCATATGTCAGGGCTAGGCCTATAAAAGGAATATTTTAGGGCACACCTATGACACACCTGACACCTACGAACAAATATCGTGATTTGACGGCAGACTCACTCCTGTCCGGAAATCTGCTAAAGATCCTGACATTCCACCTTTATACCCTAATTGATTTTCATTGTATCTTTCGCAATATTAATGGAAATCTTTTATTTATTTTGTGTGTTTGTTACTTTAGTGTTCAGTGTGCAACAATTAGAGTGTTATTGATTCCGCTTTTAATACTCTAGTGTTCTTTACAAAATAGTAGTGTCGTTAACCTTCTTGTCGACACTTCGGTGTGGGTTACGACAATGATTTAGTGATCTATCCTAGTGAGAGAGAGAGAGAGAGAGGGACCGACAAAAGCAGAATACATTGCTACCTCCTCCTGCAATTCAGAAGTGAAATGAATCCAACATCAGCTGCAGGATTACGGTTTGAATTTCTTTAACACCCCTCTCAAGTTTGATAACGATGCAGTGGTTTGTATTGTCACAAACCCGGTCCAAAAATCTAAGCTGAAACATATTGTCATCCGAATGCATTTCATTCGTGATTGTTATGACCGAAAAGTTGTCAGTATTGAAAGGGTCCACACAGATTACAATTTTTCCGACCTTTCAATAAAGCATTTGGTCGTGCCCGATTTCTATATCTTGTAGAGTCATTAGGTATGATTTGTTTTGATTGAATTTAGTTTATCTTTTTGTGCATTTAAAATTGTTTATTTTTCTAAATATGTTACAATTTGAAAGGGAGAAAATGAGTTAAGTTTAACTCACCAAAAAGTTTTTTCTTTTGTTTTAAGAAAAACAAAACCGAGTTAAGTTTAATTCACCAAAAAGATTTTCCGTTTGTTTTAAGAAAAACAAATATGAGTCAATTTGACTTACCAAAAAGATTTTGTCTTTTCTTTAGATAATAAGAAAATGTCTCAAAAATTTTTTTTTCCCGTTTAGATAGAGCTCCTGCTTAGAGGGAGTCGGATAATATAAAATTATAAAATTTGGGGAAATCGATCCAACCATGTTGAAAAATGATAAGAAATTGTCGTTAACGATACTAGCACATGAAATTAGTATATCAAAGCCAACAAGATCATTTATTGATGTGTAAATAGGCTTAACAAACGTGTAAGTGTCAGAGTGATATGAATTAAATCACCTGCCTTTACTAGTGGTTTACGTTTATAAAGCAGTTACATGAGTCTGCGATAATTCATATCAATGAAGGTAAAAATGTTATTAGTCAGTCATTCATGAGCTTGTTAGTGATTGATCACCATAAAATTATTCTTTCTTTAAATAAAAATATTGTAAATCAGTATGATAAAGCAGAAAAACTACAAAAGTGCTTAAAAGAATTTAAATTCAACACAAAAGAGTTGACAATTCTCAAAATAAAATGTTGATAATTAACAAATAGAAAGGGTCATATTAGAACCACGTAACGTGGGGTAAACAAGTAAGTCCTAAACACTTTATATGAAGGCATGTAAGTCCGAACATGAAAAGTAAGTCCATGGTTTAACCTTTATTGTATGAAAAAGTTTACAAAAATTTAAAATAAGTTTAAAATGATTTGATCAATCATTAGGGGGTTGGAGCCAAATCGGGGTGATCTAGTGAACACAAACTATGCCTGAGGTATGATAGAGTCGGTACCTTGTCGGATTAAATGGGGACCACATAAGTATTGTGCTTAATACATACCTTAACGTATCACATTGACATCTAAATACTTAGCTTAAAATGGACACATTATACCTACAATCGACTTCGGGTTTTTGGCATATAATAATATTGAAATAGAAATATGATCTAGGACGTTAACGGATAATGTGATTTCATGTCATGATCTTTCTCACCAAAAATATATGTAAACTTTTAATATCTATAATTACTATATAATATTAATTTCATCTTTGCTCCTAATTATTTCATTTTATTATTATTATTTTTTTTGGTATTTTTTATTTGGATAGTAATTTTTTTAGCATAAATAACGAAGCTTAAGATTAATTTCCTTTTTTTTTGGTTTTTTTAATTAGGATAGTTTTTTAGCATATGTTGTTTTGGTTTTAACGTAAATTTCCTTATATTTTTTTTTCTTTTTATTCCTTTGAATTTTTTTTTTCATTTTATTGTAAGATATTTATGGGTTTATATTAAGGTCTTCTGTACAAAATGTTGTTCAGGAGTGGACTGACAAAAATATATCTTGTAAATATTTGAGTGTTTGGATTTTGTGTGTAAATATTTATCGGGTTTAAATTTGTAAATACTTTTAGAGTTCGGGAGTTGAGAGTGTAAATCGTTTAAAACTCGAGATGTTTTAACCCTATCGCGAGATAAGTTGATCAGGGCCAACTAAAATAACTTCCATTTATTTCACATTCACTTTCACTTCAAACTCTCTCAAATTTTTCTCTCTGTACCCTATCCACAACCCGTCATACTTTCAAACCAAGATCCACAATCAGATCCACTTGTTTCTTGCTTGTTAACACTTGATAATCATAAAAAATGGACCATTCACCATCGGTATTCTATCTTTCTTGGATTAAATCATGTTTGATTTTGTCTCTGTATTTCATTAGTCTCGTCGGACTATTCTAAGATCAAAAGGATCTTTATATGTTGTTGTTTGGTTATGTGGATAATTTTAAATAATCATCAATATCATAATGAATCTTGGTATTGATTTAATTGAGTTTTTAACTAAACTTTTACAGTTTTGAGATTTTAGGTCTTTTTCGGACCTGTATATGTCTAACTGAGAACTGTAAAGTGTTTATCAATGTAATGGAACTGCCCAGAAACCTATATCAGGGTCATATGGACCAAGATGAGAAGGAGATGGAAGTTATGGACAAAGGGTTATAATTGATTCGAGTTCAATTTGAATTGAATCGAATTCATAAACCATTTGAATCAAATTCAAATTCGATTCGAATCAACTAGGGTGGGTCACTTAAAATTTCTCCAACGCAAAAGGAAATGAATCGAATAGATATTAAAACCATTTGTTTGAAACTCGATTCGATATATTTCAAACTAAATTCGATTAGTTGACGGTTGGACAAAATCTGTAAGGCCCCGTTACCGGAGCCTCACATTTGGACGTTGGATTTACTCATAAACACAGTTCATAATATCAGAGTTAATAAAAACATTCGCGGAATATTAAAACATTCAAACCATAATATTACATAACCATCCATTCATGTCTTAACGGACATTCAAAGCATTTAAACATAAAATATTGTCTTTAAAATAACATAACATTTCTTGAGATGCCAGCTTCTTCAAGTCCATGCCATGTGTTTCCCCTTATGCAAGCTGCCTCAATCTACTCACCTGCGTGCATACTAAAAGTCAGCTACGCTGAGTGAGTTCTAGTTAAACATACGACATTCAATACATTCACATACTGACATATGCACCCGAAGGTACACACCTTCATATTTACTTACATGCTTACATACATTTGTACTTCATCCTTTCTTTCATACTTACATAATACTTCCAGTTGTACATAGACGTTTTAAAGAGCATTTCTCCCTGTTAACTTCGCTGATATTATTAGGGTCGGTCCCCTACATTCGTCGATACTATTAGGGTCGGTTCCCTACATTCGCCGATACTATTAGGGTCGGTTCCCTACATTCACCGATATTATTAGGGTCGGTCCCCTACATTCGTACTACTATAACATACCTGTCCTTTACATACTTTCCTTGACAAGACTTGCAATCTCCGAAAAGCGTTCACGTACCATCAACATATCATACATACATTATTCATACATCACATATATTCATACATACCTCATTCATACATCATACATATCAATCATACCTTTAACTACCACTTGACGGCACACGCAACATCCGAAGATCGTTCACGCACCGTCAAGCTTCATCATACATAAATCATACAAGGCATACACTTACCACCTGAGGTAAGTGTATTAACTATCACATCGAGTATGCACACAGCCCCGAAAACATAACAAGGAAGTGGGGCTAGAAACTCACCTCAATGTGACGGGTGGTCCATGGGACAACCCCTAAGTGGTTTAAGTTCGTTAATATTTACGCGTTTAATCTGTTTATTTTGTTGGATTAGATAACTACGTTTACTTGTGTAATGGCAAGTATGAGAAGATAGAAGATGGAATTACGAGAGCGTGGGTGAAAATGGTGAAGAAAACGGACTTAGAACGAGGAAGTTATGGCAAAAATAAGAAATTGGTGGTGAAGACCACCATAGCTTACGGTACCCACCGTAGCTGGAGAAATTTAGCTGCCGTAAGGCAGTTTTAAGCTACCGTCGGCTTTTTGGAAGCCACCATAAGCTACGGTGGCCACCGTAGCTTACGGTGGAGGAGGTCAAGCACCGGTGGAAGAGGTAAATGCACTTCAAGGGGGAGGTGGTAGGAATTACAACACGAACTCCATCACCGACCACCCCGGGTTAAGAAATCACCCGAATTTTCGTTATGGAAATCCGGCCACTCAATCTAGCCCAAATTTTCAAGGAAGTCAAAGCAATTATGTCCCTCGCCAACAATATAATAACCAAGGTAATTATCATGGCGGGAATAATCAAGGATTTCAAGGTCAAGGGGGTGGCGGTCAAAGCGGGTCAACAGGTCAAAGTTCATCAAGTTGAAATGAGGTTATGGACATGTTGAAGTTGATGCAACAAGACATGCAACGAAGAAATCAACTTGATGAGGTTAGAATGCAAAAGGATGAAGTAAGAGATAAAGCCACCAATCGTTGACCACACAAATGGGTCAACTCGCAACTGAAGTATCCGACTTGAAGAAGAATAAAGGTCAATTGCCAAGCGACACAAAGGTAAATCCTTCTCATAACTCTTATCGTAATGTTCATATTAACCACGTTAGTGTTTTAAGAAGTGGTAAAGAATATAAAAAAAGATTTATCACCGGGTGTGGTTGATGGGGAAGTTGAGGATATTACGGGTAATGAAAGTTATGATGAAATAGTAACAAATAAACCCAATAAACATGTCACTTTTGAAAAACCGTTACAAAATCCGGGTCAAACTTCAAGTTTAAACAATAAAAATAAGGAAGTAGAACCAAAGGTGGTTCCATTTCCCTCGGCTTTACTTGACCCGGGTAAGAAAAACATAATTTCAAGAAGGGGTCCTCAAAATGAAGAGACGTGGGAAGTTTTTAAGCAAGTAAAAGTGAATTTACCGTTAATTGAGGCAATCAAACAAGTGCCCGCTTATGCTAAGTTTTTGAAAGAATTGTGCACTCAAAAGAGGCAAAAAAAGTGCCTCTACGAGTGGATTTAACTGAGCGAAGTGCGGTTTTTAAAGGAGATCTTCCTCATAAACTTCAAGATCCGGGAATGCCATTAATTAAGATTCAAGTAGGCGATTCTCAAATGTCTAAGGCGTTACTAGATCTTGGGGCTGGAGTAAGTATTATTCCGGGGGGTTTATACGACCAATATGATTTTGGTCCTTTAAAATGAGTTGAGACAACGGTTGTGTTAGCCGATTTGTCCCATAAACTCCCCCGAGGAATTGTGCGAGATGTGATAGTAAAAGTTGAAGAATTTTACTATCCGGTTGACTTTTTGGTCTTAGACTACTCATCTGTTGATTCGACCCAACAACAAAATGTTATATTGGGTCGACCGTTATTAAACACCGCTCATGCTATTATTGACTGTCGATCAGAGTTGATAAGGTTTTTGGAAATAGGAAAATGAGATTAAATGTGTTCGCTAACGGATCTAATGCTTTATGTGGTGATGAGTGTTTCATGGCAGATATTGTTGACATGTGTGAACTGCATGATTATGAGGAAGATGCTTTGGAAGCATGTGTTTGTGATTTTTCTGAACAGGTACATCTTTGTGCATTGAAGATGGAAGAGAAAAATCAAGACGTGTTGGCGGTAAAAGAAGGACGACCACCATGGACTCATCAAATTGAAAGTCTACCGACCGTGATCGATTTGGTACAAAACCATCATTGGAAAGCCCACCTAAATTGGAATTGAAGGAATTTCCAAGCCACTTGAAGTATGTGTTTTTGGGGGATAATGACACATTACCGTTCATTATCGCATCTAATTTGGAAGAGGCCCAAGAACAAGAATTGTTGAAGGTGTTGAAAACGAATAAAGCAGCCATAGGTTGGACAATTGCCGAGTTAAAAAGGCATTAGTCCATCTATAGTTATGCACAAAATCATCACCAATGATCAGGCAAAACCAACCCCAGAGACTCAAAGAAGGTTGAATCCCAATTTGAGAGAAGTTGTGAAGAAAGAGGTAATAAAGTGGTTGGATGCGGGAATCATCTATCCCATCTCGGATAGCGCATGGGTAAGTCCTACACAGGTGGTACCGAAAAAAGCAGGTATACAGGTAATAAAAGATGAAAGCGATGAACAAATCGCCACCCGACCGGTCACCGGGTGGCGAGTTTGCATTGATTATCGTAAATTAAATGTCGCTACATCTAAAAACCATTTTCCGTTACCTTTTATTGACCAAATTATTGAAAAATTATCGGGTCAAAAGTATTACTGTTTTTTGGATGGGTACTCGGGTTATAACCAAATTGCTATTAACCCGGATGACCAACACAAGACCACTTTCACCTGTCCGTATGTCACTTTAGCTTTTCGGCGAATGTCATTCGAATTGTGTAATACCCCGGCCACATTCTAACGTTGTATGATGAGTATTTTTTCGGATATGGTTTGGGATTCACTCGAGGTATTTATGGATGACTTTTCCATTTTTGGTCCAACTTATGAAACTTGTCTCAATGAATTAGAAAAGGTTTTAAAAAGGTGTGTCGAGACAAATTTAGTTCTAAGTTGAGAGAAAAGTCACTTCATGGTGCAAGAGGGCATTGTGTTGGGTCACATGATTTCGTAAAGGGGAATGGAAGTGGATAAGTCAAAGGTCCGGGTAATATCATCTTTACCTCCACCTAAAAATATTAAAGGGGTAAGGTCATTTTTGGGGCATGCGAATTTTTATAGAAGATTTAATAAAGGCTTTAGTGTGATCACAAAACCTTTATGTAATTTGTTGTTAAAAGATGCTCCATTTGGTTTTACTAATGAGTGTTTGCAAGCATTTGATGTTTTGAGGAACAATTGGTGAAAGCTCCCATTCTACAACCACCGGATTGGTCAAAGGCGTTTGAGATCATGTGTGATGCTAGTGATACTACTATCGGAGCAGTGTTGGGTCAACGAGTTCAGGATAAAAAAGGGAGTGAAAAGCCGGTAGTCATTTATTATGCGAGTAAAACATTATCCGAAGCGCAACTTAATTATACAACCACCGAAAAAGAATTGCTTGAGGTAGTGTATGCGTTGGATAAGTTTCGGTCGAATATTTGGGGGAGTAAGGTGATTGTTTATTCGGACCATAGTGCGGTTCGATATTTGATGGAAAAGAAGGATGCAAAAGCGTGTTTAATTCGATGGGAATTGCTTTTGCAAGAGTTCGATTTAGAAGTTCAGGATAAAAAGGGGAGTGAAAATGTCGTGGCGGATCACCTATCCCGAATTCCATTGAAGGGTGTCGACGACCCGATGGAGATAAACGAATGGTTTCCCGATGAACAATTGTTAGCCGTGTCAACCGCACCGTGGGTATGCCCACTTTGTGAACTATTTAGCAACGGGGTCTATTCCAAGTCATTAGGTTAAGAAAAGAAGACAACGGTTAATGGCCCAAGTAAAACAATATATTTGGGATGAACCGGACTTGTTCAAGATTGGTTCGGATCAAATGATAAGGAGGTGTATTCCCGATTCCGAGGTGTGGGAGATTTTGACTCATGCGCATGCATCGGCGTGCGGTGGTCATTTTAGCGGTCAAAAGACGGGTTATCGGGTGCTCCGATGTAGGTTTTATTGGCCCGCCATTTTTAAAGATGCAAGTGAGTATGCCCGACATTGTTTGAATTGCCAAAAGTTGGGTAGTATCTCGAAACGAGATGAAATGCCATTGCAACCGATTTTGGTGTTAGAGATTTTCGATGTATGGGGAATTGACTTTATGGGCCCGTTTCCAAACTCGAATGGATTTTTGTATATCTTGGTTGCGATTGATTATGTGTCCAAGTGGGTAGAAGCGGTAGCAACAAGAACCAATGACCATTCGGTAGTTTGCAAATTCGTTCAATCCAACATCTTTGCTCGGTTTTGGTATCCCGCAGGTTATTATTAGTGATGGTGGGTCGCATTTCAAAAATTTCAACTTTGGAAAGCTTTTAAAAAGATATAATGTGAATCACCGAAATGCTACTCCTTATCATCCGCAAACTAGTGGACAAGTCGAAGTGTCCAATCGCCAAATTAAAGAAATCTTGATGAAGACGGTGCGGGTCGATAGAAAGGATTGGTCTTTTAAGTTAAATGATGCATTGTGGGCGTATCGGACCGCCTACAAAACTCGTATTGGCACAACTCCTTATCGGTTAGTTTATGGGAAATGGTGTCATTTACCAATGGAGTTGGCACATAGGGCGTTTTGGGCAATCAAGAATGTTAACGCAGATTATAAGGAAGTGGGTGAATTGAGAAAGTTGAAGTTGAATGAGATTTAGGAAATTCGGGATGAAGCGTATGAATGTGCTTCCGCATAAAAAGATAAACTAAAAACACTCCATGATGCAAAGTTGAGAAAAAGGACTTTTGAAGTGGGTCAAAAGGTGTGATTGTATAATTCAAGGTTAAAGTTATTTCCAGGTAAGTTAAAGAGCAAGTGGATGGGCCCATATATCATCACAAGAGTGGGCCAATTTGGTGATGTGGAGATCGAAGATGTTCAAGAGCAAACAAAACAAGTGGTGAACGGTCAAAGATTGAAACCTTATTTGGAAGGAAAGGACATCAATATGCTCGATGGGGACCGGGTGAGTTACTTGTTACGCTCACCGGACTAGGAAACAAATTAAGAGGCCAAGGTATGTTGTATATTTTAGTATAAGTTAATTTAGTTTTTATTCAAAATTGGTTTTAAAAAAAATTATTACCTTCCTCGTTTTGAAGTTTGTCCAAGTCAAGTGTGGGGAGTTTTTTACGATTTTCTTTACCGTGTTAGGGACAACTCGGATTTTTCACGGGGGTGGGTAATTTTTGAAATTTTGGTTTTTGTAGGTTTTCGTGTTGTAATTCTTTTTCGTTATAAAAAAAATTGAAAACCTGCAGGTCCCACCGTAGCCTACGGTAGCCACCGTAAGCTACGGTGGGGAGTAAAAACTTTAAGCTGGCTAGAGTCTGTTGTACGGTAGGTTTTTGTGAACCAGAGCCACCGTAAGCTACGGTGTCCACCTTAGCTTACGGTGGACCCTGGAGCTGGGCGACCGGGCTTCGAGTTATATATATAAAAAAAAAATATTTTTAAATTAACCTACACCACACATACGAGATTCTATCTTTTTCACCATTCATTCCACCAACATCCTCTTCTTCTCCATACTTTCAAACCCTAACTCCATACATCATACTATCATAACTTTCTTGTTTCCTAACCAAATCAATTGATTCTTGGGTCTAAATTGGCTAGAATCTTACAATGTTTTCAATTATACCACTGTATTTGAGAGAATCTCTCGTTTTGCTGGTTAATTTTGGATAATCAAATCCGAAATTTTGTGGGTTTTGGTGTATTTTGAAGTTTTGTTCATCTTCATCTTCTACAATATCAAGGTATGTAATTTATTGTCATTCTTGATTGTGTATTGCAATGAAATTGTAAGTTGTTCATAATTGTTTATTTAACCACACTTGCTTGAATTGTTGAATTTGTGAATAATGGGTTTGAATGGGTTATGGTTGAAGAGGATTAGTATGAATTGGAACATAATTATGGGTAAATTATTAGTTACATAGGGGACATAATGCTAAATTTTTTGAAAAATCGTTTGAAAAATTGAATAATATGTCTATGTAACATCTTCAATCATAATGTTAAGCAAGTGTGGGGATGTGTAAGGTTGAAAAGTGAATAACTTGCTCTTTGTTGTTGTTTGTGTGTTCAGAATGGGTAGAAAAGGGAAAGAACCGGTTGGCTCATCAAGCAATACGGCTGAACAACCAAAGAGAAGAAGAAGACTGGTACTTCAAGCAGAGATGGAAGAAGAGGAAGAAGATCAAATAAGGGAAAAGCCAATTTGGAGGTCAGGGTCTTTAGCAGATCAACCTCAAGAATGGCAAGCGGAGCTCTTCCATGATCAAATGAACGCGTTGAGACAATGAACTGATGCGTTTATTTGAGAAAACGAAGTTAGAGAAGAGGATTTTGGGCCATTTGGGGTTACCGATAAATTCAGAGCATTGGGTTGGGATGCAGCCTTAAAGTGTTGGGACAATGAATCAACTAACTTATTTGATGTAGAAATTCAAGAATGGATGGCTACTCTACGACGGGTTACATGTGACCATCAATCAAAGAATAGGTTGATTGGTACTGTGAATGGGGTTCAAGTGGAAATGTCGTTTGATAGTTTGAGACGGGTGGTGAAGTTTGATAGTAAACCGCAAAATCAGTATAAGTGCCCGGATTTGGATGATTTGTATTTGTTTCCCGAGAAGCACCCGATGTGGAACACCATGTTAGATGATCTGTTTTTGCCCGGGACATACGCCGGGAAATTGTACCGAAAAAATTTGAAGATGGAAGCAAAACTGATGTTATCGATAAGCATCAATAACGTCATTCCGTGTCGGGGTGACAGGGTCGAGGTACGATATCCCGAAGTTCCAATATTATACACGTTGCTACATGGCTCCCCCCTTATTTCATAGCGATTTTTGGTAATGAGTAACGTATGGATAAGCCGAAACAGTGTGGACCGGAAGATCATACCGCATTGTCGATTAATAACGGCATTGTTAAAGAAATATGGTTCTATTCAAACGGGTGATAGGGGGTCTTACAAAAAGTTCAAACCTTTCGACATCACACATTTGGGGTCGGGTTGGGTATATTCCCAATCCGAACGGTACCATAAATTGAAGAGTGATGAGAGAAGATGGAGAGTGTTGAAGGAAGATGCAAGACCATTAAATGCGGGTGAAGATGATGACCCGGAAAGTGAAGAGGAGGTGAGTGGTGATGAGGCATATCAAGATAATCCAAATGTAGTTCACATGGAAACGGATCAAGCGGGACCGTGTTGGGATGGAAGGCAAGCAGGTATGCAATCGGGTTATGTGGGAAGTGCATTTGACTATTCACACAGGCCGTATGATTCGAATTGGTCTTATCAAGGAACGATGCAAGAGGTGGCAGAAAGACAAAGACCACCCACGTTTGGGAATTGGCCCGAATATTCCCAAACCATGTTTGATCAACAAACCTTCATGGGTGCGAGCATGGAAAGGGCATTAAGGCAGAATTATGATCGACAAGAGCTGTGGAACCGCACCCATACATATGCCTTTGAGAATGACATGAACAACCGATACCGTGATGATCGTCAGCGACGGATGCATGACGTGTGGCATGCGGGACAGTCGGTTGTGGCCGACCCGCCATATGTGGATTACACCACTTTGCCACCGTATGAAGGTAGTGTGTCATACCCTACACCACCATTGCATCATTTCATATGGGTGGATCCCAATCAAGGTTCAAATCAAGGCACCTCGATTTTGTATATTATTGTATAAGTTATCTTTTGTGTTTTTATTTGTTTTTGGGTGGATGGTTGGAGGACAAAATACTTTTGATTAAGTATTATGGGTTGTGTTGAAAAGAGGGTTGTGTTTTATTTTAATTAGTTTGTTTTATTTTTCTCAAAACCGTACATTAGGGAGAATGTATCCCAAGTGTGGGGATGAGGAAATTTTCGTTGGTTTTGAAAAATTTCGTTAATATATATATATATATATATATATATATATATATATATATATATATAATAAAAAAATTAAAAAGAAATCAAAGAAAAAATTAAAAAAAAAATAAGAAAAACTAAAAAAAAATATTTAATGAAACCGGAAAGTGGTAAGATGGAGGGGTGAAGTTTTGGTCCCTTTTCATGGTCACAATTCCCTAAATAACATGTTCTTAGTTGTTTTAAAAAAAGAAGATTATGTAGTTTTCTAACCAAGGTTAGCATGCATTCGGTGTAACAACTTGCATAACATGTTCGTTTACACTTGAAAATTGAGAAAGTATTGGTTGGTGAGACGGTTGATATTCTCCGATAGAACTTGTACAATTAGTGCATTTCAAGATCTTAGCTTGGCATGAGTGCAAAAGTGATAGAGGCACTTGAGTTAAGCCTCGTCTGGATGAGCGAGAGTGTGCGTTTTGGGGGGTTGGGGCCTCATACATTATACGTATAAGGATGGTTATGTGAGGGGCGGGGGTTGGTTCATTTGGAAAACTTTATTGGGCCTATTCTTTTATTTGATCAACCCCGGTGTTATATTGCGAAACGATTCGACTTAATTGGTTTCTATGTAATTGTTTTAGTATTTATCAGTTAGATATGTGAAGCATTATGTTTATCATGCTTGTATGTAATATTCAAGTATTATATTAGTTCATTGAAAAAAAATGTTTGTATTAGAGTTGCAATGTTTATGTATGCATAGTTCAAAGTATTATTTATTGAGTGAAAAAAAAAGTTAGTGATGTTTATAGTTGTTTATTTATTTGTTTTCTTAGTTTGTTTGTAATAAGTCGGATTGGATCGCTTGAGCTACTTTCAATATTCCCTTTCATACCCTTACACTTGGCCCCATTACAACCCGTTTTAAGACCATCTTGATTTGTATTCATGTCAAAATGCATTTACATAGGTGGAGATTTGATGATTGTACAAGCGTATGCGAGGAGAATTGACTAAATATGAAATATATAGATGATCACCAAGGAAAAGTTATTGTGTAAATGTGTGTTATGTATAGGTAAAAGCCGAAAGCATGTTAGGTTTGGTTAGAAATCTTCGGTTTAAATGGAACATCAAGTGAACTAGTTCATCCGATAAAATTAAGGGAATAGGGTATGACTTGGGACCGTAACTGAACCGGATTTGTGGTAAGATTGGTGGATACAAGTTGAATGTAATAGAAAATTGTTGTTTGAGGTGTTGCTTGAGGGCAAGCAACGAGTAAGTGTGGGAATGTGACGGGTAGTCCATGGGACAACCCTTAAGTGGTTTAAGTTCGTTAATATTCACGCGTTTAATCTGTTTATTTTGTTGAATTAGATAACTACGTTTACTCGTGTAATGGCAGGTATGAGAATATAGAATATGGAATTACGAGAGCCTGGGCGAAAATGGTGAAGAAAACGGACTTAGAACAAGGAAGTTATGGCAAAAATAAGAAATTGGTGGTGAAGACCACCGTAGCTTACGGTACCCACCGTAAGCTACGGTGGGGCTGGAGAAATTTAGCTGCCGTAAGGCAGTTTTAAGCTACCGTTGGCTTTTTGGAAGCCACCATAAGCTACGGTGGCCACCGTAGCTTACGGTGGAGGCGACGTTGCAATTGTAATTGCCGTTTTTTACTTGTATTTTGGACGGCCTTTCATATTATTATCATATCTTCTAACCTAAGAGCGACCAAGAGGCGATTTTGGAGTGCAAGAACATTAGTTTGAGTGTGGTAATCATTAAAGACTCGTTTTTGATTCATATGATATTTATAATTGAAGGGTTGACAAACCGAAACATGTGTGGCTAAATTCCTTTGTGTTTTCCCTCGGATTGTAAGGTTTCTTATGTTTGTTTGGTTGAATGTTTAGACAATTTCTGAGATAATATTTGATTCTATTGATTTCAATATTATGGTGTTTTTGTATTGGTTGATAGTTTGTTAGTTTATCGATTTTGTGTTCTAAACCGTCAATTCTTGGTTTTGTATGTAATCGAGATTAATCGGGAGGGATTTAAGGTTGGATAAACTAATTGGTTTTTGAGTGATCACCTTGCGTTATATAATCCAAGTACTTGATTTCCAATTATCGCATTCGTTTACATAAACACGAACTTTGTTTATTGTTCATCTCAGTTAAACATTAACCGTAACATTCATGGAAACCTGAAACCGAGGGAGGACATATTTTCTCATATTGATTTAAAAAATGTTAAATTGCTTTCAGTTCTTTTCGTTAATCAAAACAACCAAATCTTTGAATTCACTTTTGCATTTAGCTTAATTTAGTTTAATTATAAAGCTACTTGGTAACGCACTTTCCACAAACTCCCTGTGTTCGATACCCGCTTATCGCTATCTAATAGTTGTAATCGGTTTATTTTTTAGTGAGTCTTCGACCTCACGTCACAATGCGGTTGCGTTCACCGTTTATGGTTGTTCCCCTCTTTAGCTGTGCCCGACTAACTGTATAACAATTACGCATATTAATTACTATCACTATCCATATCGTATTTCTAGTCCAATTATAACCCTCAACGAACGGGGTTCCGGGGGCAGCGCCTCTGGCAGCGGGTCTAGGGGCGGCAGCCCCTAGCAGGGTCCAAGGGGCAGAGCCCCTGGCTGGGGTAGCTGCTAGGTCAGCTTGGAAAAATTTTATATTAACTGTCTTATCACATTTACCATTAGCATTTTGAATCATTAATTAATTTGCTACTTAAAAGTTCAAGTGCTTCTTTGTAATTAAATCATTATTTTTCTAAGTTCAGGGGCCATTCTGTTCTTTTGTTAAACTTCTAGTTCGCTACATTGCTCTTAACGAATTGGCTTATCTTAGCGAACTGGTCCTTGTAGCGAACTGAACCTTTTAACGAACTGGTTATTAAACGAACTGCACCTTATAACGAACCGGTCCTTTGATGAATCAGTTCATGTAGCGAATCAATCCATGTAACGAATTGGACCTTCCAATTCGATATCTCCTTTAACGAATGACTATAACAAAACAAGGGTGATTCGTTATCTTTTCCTATAACGAATCGAACACGAACTGAAGCTAGTTCGCTATGTTTTCTTTAACGAATTACTTGGCGAATCACCCCTAGTTCGTTAACTCCCTGTTAACGAATTAGGGTTAGGTCAGAGAATGTCAGGAACATTCTCTGACATTCTTACCTCGTATTACCTTTTCAGGCGCCGCCTTTCCGGCACCGCCGCCGAAAAACCGCAGATTCGCCGAAAAAACGGGTTTTAACTCGTTTTTCACCGTTTTTCGTCCCGTTCGATCCAGATCTAAGTTTGGGTGATCCCTAAGCTCATCTTAGGTTCGATTTATACTCGATTCCCCCCGGATCTCGTGACTTTAACGGTTTAACGGTGTCGGCTCGTCGTTTCGTGACTATATCTAATGGGTTTAAGCTCATACAAGATCATACTATCATTACCTTGGATCGGGATCGGTTTTCCTTGGTGATTTCGGCTAGAGTGAGAGAGAATATAGAGAGAGATTAAGTGTGTGTTTTGGGAGGTGAAATGAAATTGGGTTATGGAATATGAGTGAAATGAAATTAAATGGGTATTAATGACTTATATAATTATAGATCATGGGCTTAAGCCCATGGTCTTTTCCTCTTTCCTTCATAACTCAAGTCCATAACCCATTTCCATTTAACCCAACACTAGCCCGACTCATAATAACTCATACTTTCATTTATTAACCGAAACTAGAAAACGGGATGTTACAAAATCTCAATTTTAATAGATTCGAATTGATTGTAACTCGAATATAATCGAACATCAAAAATACCAACCCAATCTAACTTAATTTTAATTGAATCAAATATTCATATTCGATTAGATTCAAACTAGACTCGATTTGATTAATTTTAGACTCAATTCAATTCGTTTTAAAATCTATTCGATTGGTTTACACTTTGAATATATTCCTTGAACTTTATCCAACTCGAATCCTTTTAACAATACTCGATTTGATTCGTTGACACTTAGCAATTTTCAAAAATTGTTTTAAAATTTGTTTTTAATTTTTATTTTCATTTTAACTTTTATCTTTATTCTTTATTCTTTTATCTTTATTTTACGTCAAATTTTAATCTTACTTTGTGTCTTAATATGTTATGTTATTTTTGTTTCTTTTAATTTCCTTTTTGATTATGTATATTATATATGTATATATGTATATGTGTATATTTTCAACTCAATTATCTATTCTAATAATTTGCCTTATGTTTTCATGTAACAACATAACATATATTGTCCATTGGATCTTCCAAGGAAAAAAGAAGAACAAAGTGTTCACATCAATGATCAAGGGGCTACGTGAATGCCCTATGATGCATGCTATCTCTGCTAACCCAGAGATACACAGTTGTTAGATTGAAGAGTTTTGGATAAATGCCAAAGTGTGAAGAATGGGGATTCCATAACTATTGAGGTGGCTAAGCAGAAACTGACAATCACCGAGGATGTGGTGTGTCGAGCTCTAAACATCAAGGATGCCCCACATCATTATTCTAAGCGCATTGAGAAGAAGGATTTTGAGCAATATGTAATGGATATCGAATATAATGTGGTATGGAGCACTTGTGAGAATAGACACTTACCGGCATATTGGAAGTTTCTTTTCCACGTTATAGCTCATTGTTATCTGAGTAAAAGGGTGATTTTGACAAGTTAAAGACGAAGTGGTCGGGGTAATAGCCTGCTTAACAAACAAAGTGCAATACAACTTCTCGAGGTTGTTCTTCAAGTGCATGCAATCCAATGTGCTCTCGAAGAACACCTGGATGATGTATCATCACTTTGTTCTACTAATTTTGGATGACATGTTGAAGAATATTCCAAGACCGCTCTATCCGTAAAAGGTTGATGATGAAGGAAACATCTTTCCACCATCTGAGCCTTACCATGTCAAGATGGTGAAGCAAACCATATTCAAGGCTATGTTGCAGCCTTCTGGGAGAACTGGGTACAAGTACGAAGGACAAGAACCTGGTACTAAGTTCGGTATGTTTGCTGAGACCAAACCTCATAGTGAAGAGACTGAGGAGGAAGACGGAGATGGAGATAGTGGAGACGGTGGAGATGACGATGGTCAAAGTGGTGATGATGTGCATGATAGTGAATCTACGGATTCAGATACTGATGTGTAGGGTGAGCATCGTATGAAGAAGCTTCATGACAAAAAAAAGGAAGGCTGTCAGCAAGCCTTCTACTGGTGGTTCATCCAAACAAGCTGAAGAAGAAGAAGAAGAGGAACCCGAACGCCTTCTTAAACGTTTGCAAAAGACCAAGGACTCCAAGAAATATGGCCTTCAAAGATGCCGACATCTGTCAAAGCAATCTTTCCTTCTATTTCCACTATGACACAACCACCACCAACCACATAAGATGACCCACACCAAGCCTCACCAACCATACTATCTCGCACCTTAGAAATTCTTAAGGCCAAACAAATTCATGTTCCCAAACCCAAGACCAAAACCAAATCCACCAACTCTAGGGGACTTTTAGATGAACCTATCACTACTCCTGAGACCTCACCCTCAATACTAGATGAAACTATACCATCCATCCTTGAAAACTTACCCACATCCACCACCCAAACCAAAACCGAACCTACATATCAAACCTAATCACCATCTACGAGTTCATCAACCTTTAGTTCACCAACCTACCAATTCACATCCCCAATCAAAGCTACAAATTTTCTAACCTCAACCTTCACTTCATCAACTCAAATCCAAACCACCACTCGAACCACCCAAACCTCAACCCAACCTATTAGCCTACCCCTAACCATTACCACGTTCTTACCCACCCAAACAACCATTCAATCAACATTTTCCCTTACACCTCCATTAACCACCAAAAACCCAATCATATATGCCATTCCCTTGTCCAGTGGAAAGTCAAGGAGATCTCTAGTGTTCTGGGATCTTATCCTTTATAGGTTGCACGCTTTGGAGGGATCAAACGGGAACATTTATTCATCAAGTTTTATGAAAGATCAACAAGCTGTGAATAAGAACGATGTGAAGGAGATGGATGAGTTGGTTGCTCTAGTAGCTTAGATGGTGCACAACATGTAGGTTAATAGAGCCTTGATCGAGAGCCAAATGATTTGGATTGAAAGTTTTCAGAACGGGGTGAACAGTCAGCAGCAGTTGACGAATCAAGAGTCTTTGATCAACGATGAACATCATGATGAAGTTGTCAGAGTTAAGTCAAGAGTTTCTCACCTTAAGACCGATCTTCCTTCCTACTCAAACTTTGCCCAAAATCTAAGGAGGGAGCTAGAGTCAATGTGTTGATAGAGCCTTGATTAAATGTGAAGGACTTGATTAACGTGTTTGATTGTTGGAAAGTGAATCCACTTCATCACGTAATGTGGGCACCTTAATTGGAGAAAATTCCGAGCTTTGGTCCATGATTCAACGGTTGGAAGGAGGAATTGAGAAAAAGAGAAGTCTTAACAATGATCAAGAACAAATTAACGAGGGTCTTGTGAATCGTTACCTTGCAGCCACGATGGTCATGCGAATGACCGATGATGATGTCGAGGACCTGACGAATCGGCTGATATAGACTTTTAGAGTATGGGTTCACGTTGGTGAACAAGGGATTGAAAAAGTTAAGAAAAAGTGGACTGCTCTGGCAAATCTTGTTGCCGACGCTCAACATTTTTGGGGTGCAAAGCAGTCTTGATGGTATTGTGGTTGGAACCACACGAATGGGTGCGAGCGGTAGTGGTGTCGTTAATGTTGGTGATAAATCAGCCACAGTTTTTAGCACTATTTTGAGCGCATCGATTGTTGGTACAACGGGGGAAAGCATCAACTCCACTGATGTTATCACCACTGCACTTGTTGTGGCTCACAAGCTGTTGCTCCGGATGTTGGAGAAAATGTGGTTCAAGGCGATGATGGTGATGATTCTGATGATGTTGAAGCTGATGACGAGGATGATGATGACAATGATGAGGATGACGATCCTCATGATAGCTATGATGAACCGCATGATGGTGGCGGTAATGGTGATAGTAATTACGGTGGTGATGGTGGAGTTGGTGGTGAAAATCAGACGAATCAACAACATGAGGACTCGCCAAGGAATGTGTCTGATGATCCCGCAAGGAAATTTAGAGACGCGGATGCTGCTTTGGAGGCGGAGATCACCTCGAATATTAATGATGATGATTTTGCATGTACCGAGTATTTGGTTCAAGAAGCCGTGGAACATCTTGAAGAAAATAAAGTTGATGACGATGATATCAACTCCTCACCAAACTCGGACAGACTGGTTTGTGGTGAGCAAGAGGATCAAACTCAAGGGCTAACAACGGTGATGGCTCTTCCAACAGCTGATGTTGAATATTCTGAACAACCGAGAAGAATAATGAACAAACGTCACTATATCACCAGAGTTTCAAGTCTTTGGGACCGTCTCTACCTGTATCATGATGACTCCCCGATCCTCTAATGCAAGTGGCACCCGTCCAGCAAGACTTGGGAGATCCGACGTGCCAATGGGAATCTGACCTACAACTACACTGACATGCATGCATTGTCTGAACTCGACATGAATTATTTTAGACGATACGTAGGTCCAGGTGCAAGTGAGAATGAGCTGAGAGGTTGGTTTATGAATTTTATGAGCAAGGAATGGAAGAATTACTACCCTAATTTCAAGCTCAACAAGGGTAAGTCGTACCTTCGCCGAACTGAGATTGATCCGGCATCAGGAAAGAAGAAAAAGGCCTGGAGATACAAGACCCACAAAGACGGGAAGCCGATTTATCATGGAGAACCGTTCAAGCTCACCATCTTTCATGATTTCATATGTTGAGAGTTCGACAACAACACCGGAGAGGTTGTCATCCATTGCGAAAGGATGCATTTCTTCCTCTTATTTGATGAGCACGGGTTGGCTCCCCTCAGCAAAGAAGACTTGTTGAAGTTGTACAATTCTCCCTTGAGCACGGTTGAAGACGTTCGTCAACACAAATCTGATCAGATACTTAAGTTCAACATGTTTGTACACTTCCTTGTTGACAATCAACAGTATGAAAATGACAAGGGCTTTGACTACAAGACCAACTGAAGACAAGAGCTAACAGATCAAATACTAAAGACTAGAGGTAGATTGTAGGGGCCCATTTTGTTAGTTAGTCTTTTGTATTTACTTAATTTTTCACAATGTAATTTAGTTATCTTGTCGGTTTCATTACGTATGTTTGGGTCCAAGGCCAAGTAAGATGAGCCCAATGGGCCGTAAATAATATAAGCAAGCATGACATTGCTTCACATATAAAAGGTGAAGCATGCACATGCCAAACCAAGCTTTTGAAGAAACATCTTATCCTCTCAACAACTCTTTCCACTCTCTCTCTCTCTCTCTCTCTCTCTCTCTCTCTCTCTCTCTCTCTCTCTCTTTCTACTTCAGGTAATTGTTGGGTGACAGTGGTGATCAGTCAATGGTTTAACTATTAAACCCGGTTTAATAAAATTGGTTTCATAATTATTAATCACATTAATGACAGAATATGCAACGAAATATAAAACGAGTAATCACCATTTAACGGAACCGTACAGGATTGGGTTACATACGATACGAAACAACCAAAGAAACATAAATATATAAACAACAATATTTAAGTTTACCTCGGTTAATAAATAACCGGTTGAGACACCGAGGTACAACGAACAATGCTAGGTGAAGAACCGAACACGGTGACGGTTGGTGGTGATGGCGCGTTGGCGGAAAGGTGGCGCGAACACGGCAGCAACACCAGATCAGAGGCAGAGGCAGCAACACGACAGCGATAGCGATGCTGTAGTTTGCTATAGCGGTGGTCGATAACGATATCGGTAGTCGCGGCTGGACTTATGGCTTGCGACAGAAAACTAAAACCTCTGGTTCAATTTTTCATGAGATGTATATCAATAATATATATAGATCTCCAACTAACTTGGAGTAATCTCCAAGTCAATCATTAATTATTATTATTATTATATATTAAGATAATACTTATAATCTTATTATTTATTAATAATAAATCCAAACCGGGCCCAAAGTCCAACTCGTTCCAACTCTCGTTTAAAGTCCGAACCATTATATCATCTATGACCATTATAATTTCGTCATACTAAATTCGTCATTTACCGGTTAAACAATTTAAGCGGGTTTTAGTTCGTTGCCCAAGGTGTAACTCTCACGGGTCGTAACTCAGTTGATCGCGTTAAATTAACCGAACCGGTCCACTGTTTCCAACAGTCTCCCACTTGGACGGCTTTCGATTAATATCTTTAACGCAGACAGTCAGCGGTGCTCTAGCTACACATGGCTGCCCCCAACAAATTATGACACTTTAAATTCATTAACCAAAAGATCTTAGAATACACTATTGCAAGATAATGAAATTGTAGTAATCGTTGTCATCTATCCTTTCCGTATAAGACACCAATTGAACAATGAGACATGGATTATATCAATCTCATATGGCGTTCAATCATTATCGTTTTCGTTCTCGAGTCAAAGTGGTCCAATCAAACACACTGTAAGTTTCGGTGAGGCCTCACACTTTACCAGTTTGAATCAGCGAAGGCGCCAGGATGTCTAACTGTTACATATCATGTAAGAGTACATAATCCCATCTTGATTACATACAACTCCCACTGAACTTCAGAATACTCCCAACCAATGCCTTTATGACTGGCAGTTACGCGACAGCGGTTGACATTGATCAAAGAATACCCTCAATAAACGAAAGTTCTAATATGCATCTCAGGTCTAAGGATAATAAATGAGCATAACAATATCAAATGCATCTTATGACTAAGATTCATGAAGATGATTTGATGCGAGTTACATCCAACGTCATTCATAATGAGGTCTGTGAGTTTGGAAGTCAACCCCTTGAGTCCAAGTCAGAATAGTCTTAATTCAGAATCGCTCTCGCGAGTTTGACCGACTACGGATAATTTAGAATACAATATTCATGTATTAAATGTATTAAAATTGAACACAGTTATAATATTCAACGTTTGCATTTAACCATTAAATCAAAAGTGAACTCAAAAGTACAACTGTTTAAATGTTCATACATCCAAATACTAAATCAAAACACATTACTAGCTAAACTAAGACCGATTGCATCCCTGTGTTGGTCATGTTTGTCCTGAGTCATCGGCTTAGTGAACGGGTCTGCTAGGTTTTGATCTGTGTTTACCTTGCTTATTATGATGTCACCTCATTCCAGTATCTCCTGTATGAGGTGGAACTTCCTTAGAATGTGCTTGGCTCTGTGATGAGATCTGGGCTCTTTGGCCTGAGCAATAGCACCTGTGTTATCACAGAACACCTCGATTGGTCTGCGAATACTCGGAACCACATAGAGGTCAGTAATGAACTTCTTCATCCAAGAAGCTTCCTTAGCAGCATCTGATGCAGCTACGTATTCAGACTCATTGGTGGAATCTGCCACCACACTCTGCTTGGAGCTTTTCCAGTAAATAGCTCCTCCATTGAGAGTGAATACGAATCCTGATTGTGAGCGAGAATCATCTCGGTCATTCTGGAAACTAGCATCAGTGTAACACCTTACAGTGAGCTCTTCTTCCACTCCTCCAAACACCAAGAACATGTCTTTGGTCCTTTTCAGGTACCTCAAGATGTTCTTTACTGCAGTCCAATGGGCAACGCCAGGACTTTGCTAAAAATGGCTAGTCATGCTTAAAGCATACAAGACGCCAGGTCTAGTGCATAACATAGCATACATGATAGAGCCAATCGCTGAAGCATATGGAATTTCTTGCATGTTCTTTGTCTCAATGTACGTTTCCGGAGATTGCGATTTGCTTAACACAGTTCCTTTAGCAATGGGAACAAATCCTTTCTTGGAGTTGTCCATTGAGAAGCGTGCCATGACCTTTTCTATGTATGTACTTTGACTTAGCCCTAGAAGCCGCTTAGACCTATCTCGGTAGATTTTGATTCCTAGAATATAAGCAGCTTCACCAAGATCTTTCATTGCGAAACAGGATCCCAACCAGTGCTTAATTTCCTTAAGCATAGGAATGTTGTTTCCAATGATCAGTATATCATCCACATACAGTATGAGGACTGATATAGTGCTCCCACTAGCCTTTCTGTAAACACAAGGCTCATCTTCATTTTTTTAAACTAAACTCTTTTATTTTCTCATCAAAATGTAGATTCTAGCTTCGAGATGCTTGTTTGAGTCCATAAAAGGACTTATTCAGTTTGCACACCCTATTAGGATATTTGGGATCGACAAAACCTTCATGCTGAACCATATAGACATCTTCAGAAAGGTGTCCATTAAGAAAAGCGGTTTTGACATCCATTTGCCATATCTCGTAGTCATAATACGCGGCTATGGCAAGTAATATCCTTATTGACTTAGTCATAGCAACGGGCGAGAAGGTTTCGTCATAGTCAACACCTTGAGTTTGAGTAAAACCTTTCGCTGTTAGCCGTGTTTTATAGATCTGTACATTTTCATGCATGTCGGTTTTTCTTTTGAAAATTCACTCACTCCCTACTGCCCGACCATCGGGGGGTAGCTCAACCAAGTTCCAGACTTGATTGTCATACATAGATTGCATCTCGGCGTTCATGGCTTCTTGCCATTTCTCAGATTCCGGATCTAAGATAGCAGATTTGTAGTTAGTAGGTTCGTCATTTGACTCAGCTACTAATAGGACTCTGGGACCATCCAGATGCCATAGGTATGTAGGATTTGGTATGGGAGTCCTACTACTTCTACGAACGCTTGTGTTTATGTCTGATGTATCAGCAACAACACCTTGTTGATCAGTCGCTCCAACTTCCTCAGCGGTTGTTCGTGGTTCTCGAATTTCTTCAAGATCGACAATATTATTCCCAGTTCCTCGATCGAGAATTTCTTTCTCGAGGAAGTGGCCTTTCCTTTTGATAGAAATCAAATTTGTATCAGGGTGGAAGAAATAATATCCGCTTTGGTTGTAGTATCCGACGAAAACAACTTTTACGTCGCGGGGATCAAGTTTGTCATCAGAATCACTGGTGACATATGCATCGCATCCCCATACTCTAAGGAAAGACAAATTGGGTTTACGCCCATGCCATATCTCATATGGTTTTTTGTTTACCTTTTAAGTTGGAGCCAGATTAACAATGTGGGCGGCGGTCATAAGGGCAAAGCTCCAAAAAGAGTGAGGCAAGTTGGTTCTACACATCATCGATCGGACCATTTTTAGCAAGGTTTGATTTCTCCTCTCGCTCACGCCATTATGTTGGGGTGTGCCGGGGGGAGTGAGTTGTGAAACAATTCCACGCTCTTTTGGATGATTGATGAACTCCGAGCTGAGATACTCTCCACCTCGATCTGATCGAAGCATTTTAATAGTTTTTCCGAGTTGGTTTTCCACTTCGTTCTGAAACTCTTTGAACTTTTCAAAAGTTTCATGCTTGTGTTTCATAAGATACACGTAAGCATATCGACTATAATCGTCAATAAAAGAAACGAAGTATCTTTCATGGTTTCTAGACATAGTTCTGAAAGGGCCGCATACATCAGTATGTATAAGTCCTAACAGATCCTTTGCTCGTTCACTTTTATGAGTGAAGGATTCCTTGGCGAGTTTCCAGCTAAACAAGATTCACAGTCGTCAAAAGAGTATGGTCCTGTGGATTCAAGAATACCTTCGGATTGGAGTTTTTTAACTCGTGCCTTGCTTATGTGACTAAGTCGGCAATGCCATAGATACGTATCATTGATGCCAGATCTGATACATTTAGAAAGATGAAATACATTATTGTTATTTTGAACATCAATCTCATAAATACCATTTCGAGGTTTAGCCTCCAAATAAAAGATATCATTCAAGTAGGAAGAAATAGCAATACTATTAAAAACGTACTTAAATCCTAGTTCAAAAAGTAAAGAAACCGAAATAATGTTCCTGGTCAAACCAAGTGCAAACAAACAGTTATTCAAAGTAACTATAAGGCCAGACGGACAAGAAAAATGATATGTACCAGTTTCCAGAACTGGGACTCTCTTCCCATCTCCAACGATGAGTTCCATGCTGCCTTGTTTCAGTTTCTTCCAATTTCCAGGCTCCTGCAAGACATTAACGATGTGGTAACCACATCCGGTATCAAATACCCATGTGTTGCTAGAAACAGTGAAAAGTTCAATAACGTATATAGAAATACCTTTAGAGGAGCCTTCACCATTGGTCTTCCTCTTTGCTAGCTCAGCTAGATGCTCGGGGCAGTTAAGCATCCAGTGCCCCATCTTGTTGCACTTGTAGCACTGGCGTTCCTTAGAAGGTGGCGGTGGTGCCTTTGCAACATTCTTGTTAGTGTTGGTGGCATATTTGGCAGCAAGAGTAACCTTCTTCTTGCCTTTACCGTTATAACCCCGATTCTTGGATTTAGGCTTTTTGAAACCAGCAGATCGAACCATCAGAACTTGATTAGTTTTAGTAGGAATGTTCATCTCAGCCGTCTTGAGCATACCATGAAGCTCCGGCACTGTCTTCACACAGGCATTCATGTTAAAATTCATTATGAACTGGTCGTAAGAGCTAGGAAGAGAGTTCAAGATGAAGTTCGATGCCATTTCATCTGACAGGGGATAATCAAGTTTCTTCAGTTGGTCGATGTACCCTTTCATCTTGACGACATGCACACTAACAGGGGATCCATGTTCCATCTTGCAGCTGATAAGCTATTTCATGGTGTCGAAATGTTCTTGACGGGCTTGTTTCTGAAACATGCCCTTGAGTTGCTCAAGCATCTCATAGGCACCAAGATCTTCCAAGCCTTTAGCAAGCTCAGACGACATGATTGCTAGCATAATGCAAGCGACTTCAGTGGAGTCGTCATTATGCTTATCAAGAACCCTTCTAGCAGCAGCTGTATTGATTTCAGGCTCTAATGGAACCGGTCCATCAAGAACATAGAGCTTCTTAGCCATTTTGAGAACAAGCCTCAAATTGCGGTGCCACTCAAGAAAGTTAGTGCCATTCAACTTTTCTTTCTCAATAATAGTCTTGAGGGTGAATGTAGAGTTATTTTCAGTTGACATCTGTTTAAATAAGCAAAAGTAATTTAATTAGTATTTTCGATGTTATTATCCTATTATTAATGACCCAATTAACATTAATAAAATAGGGATTTGAATCTGGCTTCCAGTTAGTAATGGCAGCTGTAGCACACAACATTAGCAAGTGGTTAGGCAGACTGACAACGATTGCCAATTGTGAATAAAGCACAACTCTTGGTTATGAGGCCTATTAAGACAACAATTGCCCAAGTAGATACGTTTAGCCTCATCTATGCCCACTTTAGTCTTCAGACAGCTGTAGCACGTAATAAAAGAGAAAAGTAATAGTCGCCCTAGTCCAGTCACGTGTGAAAGGGTCGGATGTGTCAACGAAACCCTTTCACCTTGAAGGGATAGGCTAGAAAACAAGTGCGGTGCTGTAGCTCCAAACACTTGAAATTTCGCAGTACGCCTCAAGTGTGGCTTATAGTAGGATGGCATAAACTATTGATTTTAAAATTGGGATTAATTTTAGAATTTACCAAGTAGAGTAAAAGTCCAGTTTTACTGTATTAATCGGGACAACTTGATGAACCCTTTCATCTCTCATGACACTTAGTTTTAAATAACCTATTAAAACTAAGTTTGTCGTGATATGACTAACCAATTTTAAGTTAATAGTTAAATTATTAAGTTATAAGTTTTTGGAAAATCAAATTTAGTTTAATTTTACAAAAAAACTTAATCGGTTAATAAAAATTTATTTTAATATATTTGGTATTAGGTTGGTTGTATTATAACCTATTATAATCAAGCAAGCAACCACAATAACAAACAAGAATATGTAAATCTTAAATGGCCAAAAAGGTGATTGGTCTTGTTAGAGCCTATTAGCAAGACCAATCTGGTTAAGGGGTCACAACACAAAACAACAACAATGATGGACTCTTGGTGCATCCCGTCATCTTTGTAACTCCCACAGACTTCAAGAACTCCGTGAGCTCGTCCTCGGTTTTTCTTTGGGGTCTTCTTCATTACAATATTACAAAATATATATAATGAAAAACCAAACCCTATCTATTACAATTTTGAACCATCAAGGTGGCCAGAAACCATAAAATAAAACCGAAAAATAAAGTACAACTTTGAACCATCCATATGGCCAAAATCAAAATCAAAATCAAACAACCAAAAACACAATGGTCGGGCCAGATTTACATATTCAATAAAAATAATATTGAGCAATATTTTGGTCAAATAAAATAAATAAAAATTGACCAAACCAAGATTGCTCAAAAAACATATCTAGATCAAAAACTTCAACTTGCTTGAAGTCTATGATGTAGATCCGGTGAAAAGACCGGATTCGACTCGTATGTTATAACCAAGGCTCTGATACCACTGTTGGGTTCCAGTGGTGATTAGTCAATGATTTAACTATTAAGCCCGGTTTAATAAAATTGGTTTCATAAATATTAATCACATTAATGACAGAATACGCAACGGAATATAAAACGAGTAATCACCATTTAACGGAACCGTACAGGATCCGGTTATTTATTTAATGAGATATAAATCATCATATAAATTTATTATTATTTTTGAATTCTAACGCACACATGTCTATAAACTAGTTATTTATTAATAATAAATCCTAACCGGGTCCAAAGTTCAACTCGTTCCAACTCTCGTTTAAAGTCCGAACCATTATATCATCTATGACCATTGTAATTTCGTCATACTAAATTCGTCATTTACCGGTTAAACAATTTAAGCGGGTTTTAGTTCGTTGCCCAATGTGTAACTCTCACGGGTCGTAACTCGGTTGGTCGCGTTAAATTAACCGAACCGGTTTCCAACAGTAAAAACCAAACACAAACAAGATCCGAGATCTCGATTGACTACAAGTGATTTCCGCTAGCTTGTAGTTAGAGATTGATTCAAGAACTTATAGTTGGTTGATCTGTGAATATAAGACCTACAGAGGCCAACATTTCTCTTACATTCTGTCAAAAAACTTTTAACAATTTATGGGGACGGCCATCCCGGGCAACAAAGCGCAGATATACGTACATGTGGAATCTAAATAGCAATATCTATTAGGCTGAGGGGTGTGGGGGGCGCGAGAGGGGGCGCGAGTGGGGGCTCCAGCCAATAATATTGTGACGTGTGGCAGAGAGAGAAACTTGATAAGATGGGTGTTGGTTGTGGTGCTCGAGCCCCGGGCCCTGGTGTGGAGGGGCGCGAGAGGGGGCGCGAGCGGTTTTAATAAACAAAGAGCCCAACGGCTCTATTTACGCATTCCCATGCCACTTCACGCGTTCTCCCAGCCGCTACCCCTCTTGCGCCCGCCTGGAAATCCGCGCTCGCGCCCCTCTCGCGCCCCTCTCGCGCCTCGGTGGTGTGGTGCTCGCGCCCCGGGGCGCGAGCGGATGGCCTCACGCGCCCTTTCTCGCGCTCCACACCCCTCAGCCTTAAGAGAATTACGTATTACAACATTCCCAAAGCAATAACGTACAATAACTTAAAAGCATTAATTGGTATTATTTGGAATTCAAATATTAAATAAATGTTTATGTTTTTTTTTGAACGGCCAACTAAGTAACGTCGGATACCCCGTACGCGGCCCCCATTGGCTAAAGGTAGCCCGAGCTGGCCACTACTCCGGACGGACGGAGCCCCTAGCGGTCCACCTGTTGAGGGATTCACCGGATAAAACCCGACCCCCACGCCCGCCAAACGGCACAACAGCAAGGAGCCGGTAAAACCGGGTGAGATCAGGATTCAAACCCTGACAAGCCAGGGTCATCCCTCATATTCAACATAAATGTTTATGTTGAATAGCGTTTACATGTTTATTATTTTTCTGAATTATTTATATAATTTTAAATTACATAAATAATACAAATAGAGATGAAAAGTAAGCAAAAAAAGAGATACATAATGAGAGGAAAATGAGTGGAGAGAATTGAAGCTTAAAGAAGGTGATTTTAAGGGGCATTAGCTTTCATCAAGGAAGCGTTCTTTTTCATCTTTTGAAAGTTGGGTAAGAAGTATGGCTCAAGGCACCAAAATTCAAAGTTTGTTAGTGGGTTTTACTTCGAGATTGTTCGGCTTTTTTATTTAAAGGATCAAATTGGTTATCCCAAAATCCAATGGTGTATCATTTAAGGATATCGTGTTTGGTTCATACCCAAATTGGTGAAATATATGACAAAATGTTTGACAAATTGGAGATAGAGATTTGTGCTAATATCGTCCGTAAAATCTTTTAAGCCATGAAAGCAAAACCGACATAGAAATGTTGAAAACATCCCAACATGAAATCAATTGCAAGGGGAACTGAAAATCATATAGGGTGTTTGGAAGCGTAACTTTAGAAGCGTAGTGGTAGTAGCTAAATGATAGACACTAGTTAAAATAATTCTTTTATAACGGTTATTTTAAACTTTTAAAAAAGATTTTTACCGATTTAAATGCATAAATTGTAAAAACCAAACCTATATTTTTAAAGCGGTTCCAAAACCCTTTAAAAAAGGTATGGAGTCTTCACACACCACCTTGGATCTTCACACACCACTTTCGCTTATACGCGTCATATAGGCCTATACGCGTCATATAGGCCCTAAGTTGTCTCAGTTTGTAAGTCTGTATTAGGCCTATACAAGCTATTGAAGACCTACATGTGTCATATAGGCCGTAAAAGTTGTTTTTTGTATCCTTTCCATACACTTATCAGTCATGCATGACCGTCGCCTACACGGCCTGATAGTCCTGTACCACTATACGAGCCGTATAAAGATCACATCCCTAAAAAAATCATCAACACCGCTTAATTTGCCAAAATACTAACCCAATAAAAATCCAAACATAACTTGAGCGGTTCATGACCGACGTAAAACAAACACACTCCAAATTATAGCTCAGAAAATGCTACGGTTTCTAATTTATAACTACTTTAAAATGTTTTCTAATGTAAAAAAAAGAAGAAAAAAAAAGAAACAGCAGTTCCTAACCCATCCCGTATATCAAATCCAACAGTCAGTAAACCCATCAAATTACCAAATACAGTGGTTCCTGTTTTAGTATCCCACCAAATACAGTGGTTACTGTTTTAATATCAGTGCTTGAAAGTGTGCGTTTAAAACAAATATTGCTAAAATGGTAAATTGGAAATAAATAATCTAAACTTTTTTGTATAACCTTAAATATCACTACTAGGAGTCTCAACTTTTAACTCCTTTTGTTTCAATGCAGAGGCGGATTCAGAAATTTTTACTATGGTGGGCACAAACTGGATCAAGTAAAAAAGCGGGTCTGGTCAAGAGAACAACTTAACAGGGCCGTCAAATCATTTTGAAGGCCCAAAGCGGAATGAACTTTCGAACATATGAGAGGGTAAACTAGTCTTTTTACACACCACCATTTAAAAGTTAAAATATTAAGTTGCGTTTTGGACCCGTCTTTAACTAATATACAACATCACCAAGCACCACTGTCGTTATTGCCGCATTTAGTGACAGAATCGTAAACTTTTAATTGAAGGACCACAATATACTTTTTATTTAATATGATTTACAAATTATTGAAATTATTTGATAATAATTGGAGGGTCGGCGATTATCTTTCAAAAAGACTTTTTTTATATAATGATAATAATATTTTTGAGAAACTAATATTGCATATCTGACCAAATGATATAATTGTTATAAATTACAACGTAAAACATAAAAAAGAGAGAGTTCATACCCAAATGCTATTTTTTTAAAACATCGACTTTCTTATATTTAGGCTATCGCGTTCTTTAAATTTAGAGAGTCTCAATGTTCCACTCTAACCAGACTATGTTGTGTTAAACGGACCCATATTAGTTTTAGAGTTATCCATACCCAAATATTGTTAATATATATTAAACAAACTATCCATAAAATAACAAAAGTAACACTGTAGTTAGCTAGTCAATCTTGAATAAGAGATAGGTAAGTGTAATATAAAATTATTTAAATTAGTTGAATAAGCATTAGAAAAGAATATAATAAAGTAACAGTGGACTTTATAATTAAATAATTCAAGTTAAATAACTCGAAGGTATCTTACTGTAATTAATATAAAATAAATATATTAAACATGTTCATCTTCCCCATTCTCTCTCTCTGGTTTTCAAGCCGCCGCCGCAGGTCAATACTTAATACATCAATGTAAATCCGCTGATGATGTTAACAACGGCGGGCACGACTAGCAGTCGGACGGTGGGCACGGACTTATGGTTGAGTCATAATATACTTAAGCGTACATGTAAAGGCGGCATTCCGGCAGCCGGACGGTGGGCACCGGCCCACCATAGTCATGCGCTGGATCCGCCCCTGTTTCAATTGATCTTCGTTAAAAAACACTTAACGCCTTTGAGTTTTTCCTTAGTTTCATATCGATGTTTTAGGGCTTTTGATCAGAAGAACGATATGATTCGACTAATATAAAACTTAGCTCGAAATGGTGATTCGAATGACTTGGTTTTTTGGAAATTCAAACACCCGAATTGAAACATTGTTTCGTCGCATGGATCACCGTTTCGAGATAAGTTTTACATCGGTCTAACTGGTATCGTTTTTTATATCGAAAGACCTAATACATCGGTTTGAAACTCGGAAAAAAATTTAACGACATTAAATGTTTTTTAACAGAGGTTTATTGAGACAAAAATAGTTGAAATTGATTTTTAAAATTGAAATTATTATCAACTGAAGAAACACTAACCGGACCCCAGACAGATTACTGGTAACCTGGGGGTTAGATAGATGTTTCCCACGAGGGGTTAGACCCTTGGAAGATGGTTCTTCTGATAACCTGCAAAACAGACACCGTGAGCTCGTCACTGAGAAGGGGGGGGGGGTTCCCCCTTGTGACCACCCTCCGGCGTGAGAATCAGACTAGATTGCTCTTTAAATATAAAAGTATATTAAGAGATTGCTAGAGCAGATATCAGGTATATTATGATGATAATGTGAATGTAATGTTGTGTTTAGATGATCATACCATTTGGGGTATTTATAGCCGAAGGTAGGTTTCCAAGGAGGTATGGCCAGCTGCAACAGTGTTCCTGTTCATCAACAGTAGCCTACGCACGTGCCTTGCTGGTAGTTGGTGAGTAGGCAGCGGCTGATAGTGGCCAGGCCTGCTGTATACTATTCCCTTTCCACCAACTGCCGGCTACGCACGTGGTATGACAGTAGTTGGTGAGTAGGCAGCGGCTAATAGTGATACAGTACAGGAGCATGCTGCTCGCCATACTGTATCAGTGAGCTGTCGTATCTCTGATCAGATCTTTCGCCCATACCTCGTCAGGTACAGTAAAAGATCCTTCAGTATACAGACTGGCTTATTTGGGCGGGAGTATTCCCCCTCCCGCCTCTGTGCGGGATTGCTCCCGGCTTTGCTTATTCCTTCAGGTGACACTGATCGAGAGCTAAGTGCCTTGTGCGTGTAGCCATGCTGCGCGGGTGGCCTTCCCTAATGGCTTGTATCCGAGGCTGCGGGGACAGGCGGAGTCCTTCACCATTGGGAGGCATTTCCTGCGGGACCAGCTTGCGTACTGCGCGTAAGGACGTCACGTCTCTGAGCATGGTTGGTTCTGCGGATCCAGTTAGTCTCTGCGCAGACTTCCCTGTTTAAGGTGAGTCTTGCGGGTCCAACTGGGCTCTGCTGGGACCTACCTCTTCAAGTCCCCCCAGTCCAATGTTCTTCTCATGAGTGTTTAATAAAGTGAGGTGAACTTTTGGACTTGAGCAAAGGGTTTTGAAAAGGGTTTTGTAAGGTTTTCCATGGGGATTCTTTCCGCGGAAGTCCTTGTCACTTGCAGAAATGCCCGAGTTTCCTGCTTGGTCTTTGGGTATGATGCGGGTAGGTCTGTAACCTACTCGCAAGTCAGGAGCATTGAGTCCCAGTTGTATGGATTTTCCATGAGGTTTTGGTAGTTTTGAACATAGTGATCAATTATGTTAAGACCACCAATTCCATCCGGGAACTTCAAACAACGTAGTTCTCGACGTTCCCTCTATGCGGGGATGTTATTTCCGTTTCCGCAAGCATTGCCCAGAAGATCCTTCTTGGTTTCAATTCCCAGCGGAGCGCTAGGTATGTGAAGGGTTTTGCCTTAACACTGTACCTGCGCTCGTCTTACGGTTACTTTACTTCCAAGGTATTCCTGGCGTCAATTCCCTGCGGGTGCTAGGTATGTGAAGGGTTTTGCCTGAACACTGTACCCGCAGCCGTCTTATAGTTACTTGGTTGCCGAGGTACTTGGCTTCAATTCTCTGCGGGTGCTCGGTATGTGAAGGGTTTTGCCTTTACACTGTACCCGCATCCGTTTTACGGTTACTTGTTTGCCAAGGTTTATTTGGCTTCAATTCCCTGCGGGTGCTAGGTATGTGAAGGGTTTTGCCTTCACACTGTACCCGCATCCGTCTTACGGTTACTTGTTTGCCAAGGTTTATTTGGCTTCAATTCCCTGCGGGTGCTAGGTATGTGAAGGGTTTTGCCTTTACACTGTACCCGCATCCGTCTTACGGTTACTTGTTTGCCAAGGTTTATTTGGCTTCAATTCCCTGCGGGTGCTAGGTATGTGAAGGGTTTTGCCTTTACACTGTACCCGCATCCGTCTTACGGTTACTTGTTTGCCAAGGTTTATTTGGCTTCAATTCCCTGCGGGTGCTAGGTATGTGAAGGGTTTTGCCTTTACACTGTACCCGCATCCGTCTTACGGTTACTTGTTTGCCAAGGGGTAAAGGGGTATTTTCCCGCTTACTTTTTAATATTTTCGAATTTTGAATTTTGAAATTCGAAGAGTTGGTGAAAAGATCAGAACAGTCCAAACCTCTGAAACGTCGTGCGACGGTTTCTTCTGACTGTGTCAGGACGTGCAGGAAGTTATGGTGACGTGACAGAACATGGTCATTCCAGTCGCTTTTTCAGGCGCGTGGGCGCGATTTTTCGGGCGCGTGGCCGCGAAATTACTGGCACACGTCCTTTCAACAGCTGTTGCCAGCTTGCTTTTTGCCACGTGTCATAGTTTCATTGCACATTCGATTTCTCTCTCCTCCGCATTAAATTCACCGCATTAATTGCGATTACTATATAAAGGGGTAGAGGGTTATTTGCAATTCACACTTTTCACTCTTCTCTTCATCTTTAAGGCGATTTCCGGCGAATACTCCTTTATTCAATCGAGCATTCTCTCGAAATCGTTCTCTTCTTTCTCTACAAGATGTCTTATCGTGATGCTGAAGCTATAGCTGACGACAGGGGTACTGCTGGCGAGTGCCAGTGTGCTCTGCCCGGCGATCAGTACCGGTATGTTGTCAGGAAGTTCATGCTCGATCATCTCGAGCCTGAGTTTCCTGAATCCCACCAGACCGTGTATGATGCCCCCAGAGGCAAGATCGGGGTTTATGCTGCATTTTTTGTCTATGGGAATCTTAGATTCCCGTTGACAAAATTTGTTTACCGTGTCCTTGAGAGGCACGGTGTTCATTTGACCGAGCTGCACCCCATGGCGATCGCCAAGATTCGCCATTTTGAGTGGGTGTGCCGGATTTTGGGCATCGAGCCCCATGTGGACCGCCTGATGACCTTCTATACCTGGAGGTGCATCCAGGGGTGGTACACCTTGACGACCCGTATTAAGGGTCTGAAGATTTGCGACACCGAGCGCAGTCTTCGCGCGTGGAAGCAGGAATTCTTCTACATTTCTGCCCGCGCCATCCCCCTTGCCATGAAGTTTAAAAATGGCCAAGCGATACCGAGCCTTCACGCCCCCAACTACCAGGAGGCGGAATGGTTTTCGAAGATATCCCGGATCCAATCTCCGGTTTACCGGTTTGCGGAGTCCGGGATGGTCATGTTAGGGATGAGCCGGGTGTGGAAGGATGCGTCTCAGGTTCCCATCCTTCTCGAATACGGTTTGAACTCTATTCCCTATGGTATGTCTTGTCTTTCTTTTTGATACAAGTTTGTCTTCTAACTGTTTCTTTTCTTTCAGAGGGAAATAATTTGGAGTCGCTTCTGTTCCCGCGGGAAACCGACGGTCCCGCGCGGATGGGTACTCGTGCTCTGGACGAGGGCGAGTTGCCCATCCTGGAGCAAACGGCGGATCGTTTTGTGGAGGTCTATCCGCTGGGCCACGAGATCCTGAGCCACCGGCGGCCAGGTAAGGCGATATTCTTTCCTCAATCTCTCAATGCTGTACCCGCTGTTGGAATTCTTGACCTGTCTTCTTCTGAGGAATCCTCAGATGCTCCTCCATTGGTGCGGAAGAAGAAAGCTGCTGCCGGCGGGAAAGGGAAGGAGAAGGCCTCCACGGCTGGTCCGGTGGTTCTATCTGACTCGGAGTCAGATAGTGAAGAGGTGGCGGGGAAGCCCGGTGGTGAGAAGACCACTGTTCCGGAGGCTACGACCGTTACCTCCGGAGAACCAACGAAGACGACGGTGACCGGTACCAAGAGGCCGGCTCCATCGGGTTCCTCCCCGCCCGTCCGTACGTTCAGGGTCAAGAAAACCCGTAAGTACAATCCATAATGTCTTTGCAGATTTATTACTTCTTAAATTTATCTAACACTTTCTTCTTTGTGCAGGCGTGGATGTTGACGCATTCCGGGGTGAAGCGCAGGGGAGTACCTCCCCGCCAATGACGGTAGGCTCGGTCAGCCTTCCTGAGGCGTCGACCCAGGCGCCTGCGCCTGCATCCGCTGGTCCAGTTGCTCGTTCCTTTGAGCCAACTGTTCCGGCCGAGATGACGTCCCCGCCGGCCGTGAGTGCGATTTTTACAGCATCCTTCACGGAGCCGGCGGTTACTGCTGCTGCTGAGGAGGCGGCGACCGCGGCGGCCACCACAACGGCGACCACGGCGGCTGCCACCATGCCCGCGCCACCGGCACCTACGGCCGGACCATCAGGTACGCGCAGGGCTTCCCGCCGATCTTTGCCCCCTTCCCGTCTGCCTGACCTGTTGGATGGATTTCCTTTAGGTTCAGGTGATGGGTTTGGCGGCTATCGGCCTGTCATTGACCCTACAGGTGCGTAGGGTTCCTTTCTTTTTCCCTAATGTTTTTTATCATCTTTTCCTTACTGCTTTTGTTTCTTTTACAGTGTCGGATTCCAATGAAGTGTATGTTCCGCGATGGAACATACGCCGAGGAACAACCCTTCGTACCCCTGTGGAGTGCGTGGACTGGGCTCGCCACGCTGCTCCTCATGGTGCGTTGGGGGAAGCCATGGCTAGCTACCAGGAGGGTAGGCTAACCAATGAGCTTCGGGTTCTCCAAGCCCGGATGCAGCCGCGCGTCGAGCTGCTTTGTCGTGAAAACGACAAGTTGAAAGCAGCTCGCGCCAAGGACGTATCTGAGGCGCGTGCTCTTCGGGAGGAGAACCAACAGCTGGCGGCAGCTGCCGCCGACAAGGAGAAGGCCTTCAAGGCCCTCGAGGTTGAAGTTCAGGCGCGACTCGAGGCCCGCTCCAAGGCTGCCCAAGCTGTGAATGAACAGCTTCGGCTGGCCAGGGAGACTGCGCGAAACGCAACCGAGATGGCTGCCAAGGCTGAAGCCGTTGCTGAGCCTTTGCGTGTGGAGAATGAGGAGCTCAAGGCCAAATTAGAGGCTCTCCAACGCGCTCATGATGCCTTGGCAATGGAAGATGCCAAGAAACTCCAGGAAATCTTGGACCAAAGAGGGGTGCTTGACCACACCGAGCGGAAGCTTAAGGGCGTCGAAGAGGCTGCCGCAAAGGAAGTTTTACTTGCCAACCTTAACAAGAGCGAAGCCGAACGCGCCCATAACGAAGCTCAAGCTGCCCTCCAATGGCTTCTTCGAGAAGCGTTGCCTCAGGTATGTTTAGCTTTATCTTCTCGCTTTTCTTTTGTAAGAAAAGGTTCTAATACTTGTATTTTTTCTTTGTAGGTTGTGCGTCGGGTCTTTTCAGAGACCTCTTACGATGATGCTATGACCGCAGCCCTCAACGCTTCTCATGAGGATGGGGAAAAGGCCGGCTTCCTGCTTGGTCTAGGGTTTGTTGAGAAAGGCGTCCCGCCTTCCAACTTCCCTTTGTTCGATGTGGATACCGAAGCCATTTATGACCAAGCATTGAACCAATACGCCGCCTTCCCGCATCCAGTGGTGGAAAAGGTGGACGAAGTAGCTGCTGCTGATGATGGGTTAGCTGTCCTCAAAGCGTTCCTCGAACCACCCCGTTCTTCTGACGGAGCGGGTCCAAGTGGAGGCGGCCCTGAAGCTTGATCCTGAAGATCCCTTCCATTGCTAAGATAGACTTGTATAGTTTTATTCTTTTAGGCGGGTAGTTACCCGGCCATTCTTGTAATATATTATTGAAATATGAATCTTTTTGCTAAGATTGTTATTTCCTTCTTTGGGTTCCTTGCTTTATAAACTTATGACTTGCATACTTAGTTTAAATTAGCAATTTTCCAAGTGTTTAGAATAAGTTAACCTTTGAACGTGGTTGATAATGGGTTAAAGTTTCGCTTCCTCCTTCGTGATTGTGCGGGTAGAACCGTCACTTGCACTTGGTAGGATGGCTAAACTTTAACCTTCATCTGGCCTGCGTGTAGGTTTTCCTTATCTTTCTTCGAAATTTCTAAGGCATTAGGATAAGTTAACCTTTGAACGTGGTTGATAATGGATTAAAGTTTCGCTTCCTCTTTCGTGATTGTGCGGATAGGACCGTCACTTGCACTTAGTAGGATGGCTTAACTTTAAACCTATATCTGACCTGCGTGTAGGTTTTCCTCATCTTTTGAGGATAAGTTAACCTTTGAACGTGGTTGATAATGGATTAAAGTTTCGCTTCCTCTTTCGTGATTGTGCGGATAGGACCGTCACTTGCACTTAGTAGGATGGCTTAACTTTAAACCTATATCTGACCTGCGTGTAGGTTTTCCTCATCTTTTGAGGATTAGTTAACCTTTGAACGTGGTTGATAACAGGAAGTCTTGCTTCCTCTTTCGTGATTGTGCGGGTAGAACCGTCACTTGCACTTAGCAGGATGGCAAAACTTTACCCATATCTGACCTGCGTGTAGGTTTTTCTCATCCTTTTTTAAGTTCAGATTAACCGTTCAACGCACGGATGTCAATAGGTTTGGTTTCCTTTCACGATTTGTGCGGTTAAGACCGGCACTTTCATTTAGTGGGATAGCCAATATTTACCAATGACTGACCTGCGTGAAGGTTTGTCACGTTTTTGGGTTCGTGCGGGTAGGACCGCCTTCCCACGCAACGACTTCATGTAATGTGAATGTCGTCACCAGTGTTTCATAGTTTAACCGTTCGACGCGCGGTTGTTGATAGGTTATTGTTCAGTTTCCCCATTATGATTCGTGCGGATAGACCTGCACTTTCATTTTGGGTGCTGAACCTCTCCTTCAACTGACCTGCGTGAAGGTTTTTTTTCACATTATTGGGTTTGTGCGGATAGAACCGCCTTCCCACGCAACGACTTCACATAACGTGAATGCCATTACCAATGTTCCGAAAAGTATAAATGTAAAATCATCAGCTTCGATGTTCTAGAGAGAATCATTTCCATTAGAAGTGGCTCTTGGCCTTTACAAATTGGAATTGATTTACATGCAAACTGTGTAAATGAGCTCCCTTCCATGTTGGGATGGGAGCGCCATCGAGCCGATACGCACCTTGTTTGAGATCTCGTTCTTTACGCAGCATGTAGTCTCGATTTTGAAGCTGGAATTGATTCGTGTCTTCCCCAGCTGAGGTTCTATACGCACCCGCCTGCTCAGCCTTTATTGTGCCACGAGGTGCGCGAGCGTCCCATCTCTGACAAATGCTTCGACCATGTCCTTTACGTCTATGCATTCTTCAGTGTTGTGGCCTTTTGTCTTGTGGAAGTCACAGTATTTGCTCCGATCAGCATCGTGACGATGTCGGATTATTGGAGGCTTTGGCCATGGGAGCTCTTCAGTGGCGAATATCTCAGTGACGCTTTTGGTGAGTGGCGTCCATCTGGAGTTCCGGTGCGACTGTACATTATCCCTTCCGCCCACTCGATGTTGCAAGCCGGATGAGGTGTCAAAGTTTACCCTTGACTGCCAAATGCCTAGCTTTCGCTTTTTATTTAGTCTGGCGGTGAGGACGTTGTCTTCTCTCGTCTTCTGAGTGTAGAGGTTTGTGCTCTGTGGGAGATCTCTACCCAGTTGCTTCTCTGTTTCCGCATAGCGTTTTGCTGCTGTCATGATGCCATCCCATGTGGATGGCATGCCATCTTTACCCGTTAGGGTGCGGATGAGCTCTGGGTCATGTGCGCCCTGGATGAAGGCAGCGCGAACAAGATCTTCGCTGATATTGCCCAAACTTAGCTTCTTTGAGTTGAAGCGAGTGATGAAGTTTGGCAGAGATTCATCTTCCTCTCGTATGCATTTAAGGATTGTCCATTGCTCCTCGGTATACTTCCGTTGCTGGCTGAAGTGTTGGCTAAACTTCTGCTGGAAGTCTGCCCAGTCGTAGATGTGGTTGACCGGTAGGCGATCAAACCAAGCTCTAGCAGCCCCCACCAGCGTCATTTGGAACATGTAACACCACGTGGGTTCCGTCCAATTGCTGACGGTTGCCCCCGCTATGAACCTGTTCAAATGATCGTCTGGATCAGATATACCGTCATATGTGCCTATGTTGGGCATTTGTTTGGCACTCTTTGGGGCGATTGCTTCAGCAATGTCCCTTGCAAATTTGGACGTTCCTGCATTTGCAACGTTTGGTCTGAACGTTTTAGAGAAGTCTCGTGGACTTCCACCTGTGCTTTTTGGTTTGAAGGCTTGTCCAAAATGCCTTTTCGGTTGGGATTCCGTTTCCTTACGCTTCCCTTTTGCCCTATGGCGAGGGTTCGCGTCGGAGTCGGATTCCTCCGAGTCATCCTCCCAGTATTCGAATTCGTCGGCCTGTTGCACGGAACGCAAGCGTTCGTTCAACTCAGCCTGGAATTCCTTTTGTCGTGCCTCCGCCCATGCCTTAACTTCATCGAGAGTCTGGCGGGGGAGTCTTCGTTTCTCAAACTGGATATCGGTGGATCCCAGTAGGTGATCATTTACTGCACTTGCCCCAGCTTTGGTAAGTGGGGTAGTGTTCGTAAAATTTACTTCACTTGCCCCGGCTTCGGTAGCCGGGGTAGTGTTTGTAAAAACTGTGTTGCCGGTATTCCCTCCAGTAGCTGGGGTTGTGGTTACCGGAATTTCTCTAACCATCTTTGTAAAAGTTTGAAAAAACTGGAGAAAATTGTAGTTCTAGCTTTATGCACGGATGGCGCCAATGAAGAAACACTAACCGGACCCCAGACAGATTACTGGTAACCTGGGGGTTAGATAGATGTTTCCCACGAGGGGTTAGACCCTTGGAAGATGGTTCTTCTGATAACCTGCAAAACAGACACCGTGAGCTCGTCACTGAGAAGGGGGGGGGGGGTTCCCCCTTGTGACCACCCTCCGGCGTGAGAATCAGACTAGATTGCTCTTTAAATATAAAAGTATATTAAGAGATTGCTAGAGCAGATATCAGGTATATTATGATGATAATGTGAATGTAATGTTGTGTTTAGATGATCATACCATTTGGGGTATTTATAGCCGAAGGTAGGTTTCCAAGGAGGTATGGCCAGCTGCAACAGTGTTCCTGTTCATCAACAGTAGCCTACGCACGTGCCTTGCTGGTAGTTGGTGAGTAGGCAGAGGCTGATAGTGGCCAGGCCTGCTGTATACTATTCCCTTTCCACCAACTGCCGGCTACGCACGTGGTATGATAGTAGTTGGTGAGTAGGCAGCGGCTAATAGTGATACAGTACAGGAGCATGCTGCTCGCCATACTGTATCAGTGAGCTGTCGTATCTCTGATCAGATCTTTCGCCCATACCTCGTCAGGTACAGTAAAAGATCCTTCAGTATACAGACTGGCTTATTTGGGCGGGAGTATTCCCCCTCCCGCCTCTGTGCGGGATTGCTCCCGGCTTTGCTCATTCCTTCAGGTGACACTGATCGAGAGCTAAGTGCCTTGTGCGTGTAGCCATGCTGCGCGGGTGGCCTTCCCTAATGGCTTGTATCCGAGGCTGCGGGGACAGGCGGAGTCCTTCACCATTGGGAGGCATTTCCTGCGGGACCAGCTTGCGTACTGCGCGTAAGGACGTCACGTCTCTGAGCATGGTTGGTTCTGCGGATCCAGTTGGTCTCTGCGCAGACTTCCCTGTTTAAGGTGAGTCTTGCGGGTCCAACTGGGCTCTGCTGGGACCTACCTCTTCATCAACCAATACATAAAAATTGAGATTATTTATTTCCAATTTACGTGCTGAAATTTGATGAATCTATATAAACTTGTTATATCTTTGGAACTGATGGTAACAAATTATTTTAAATCAAAAATCAAATAGTTGTTTTTTATTTTAATATCTCATAAAACCATGTCATAAATTACATGTTTTGGTTTTGGTATTGATTTTTTAAATATTTTGACAAGTATAATAAAGATTTTAAGCAAGGCTCTTAGGCTAAAGGGTGTGGATGTATAGTCTTACGTGGCATGCAGGCTACATCACGCGTGACACCATTTGACGTCAATCATGTCTAACAATCTCACTAGTGACCTAACACAAATGAGGGTGACCAGTCCTGTCATTTGAGCGTATCCACCAATCATTTTTTTCTTTTTTTATTTCTTTTTCTTAAATTAAATAAAACGAATTGGTGGAGAATGATGGAGAATAAGGGGAATGAACCATAACAGAGCCCGATCGACGAATGTGATTGGAAGATAGAGGAAAAGCTGAGTTGACACTGAGTTGGCACAGACATGATTAATGATAGAAGATAAGACAAATATTGTATATCCTTTAAGCTTTTTAAACTAAAATTGTTAACCAATACTAAATACTTTAATTGTTGTTGCAGCCAAGAATAAAAAATAAAGGCGAAGACACTCTTCGTTAAAAGAACATTATTGGAAAATACTACATTCAAATGAGTATTTATTTATTTATTTTTATTTGTTTATATATATATATATATATATATGGTATGACACTACAAATTTCGCATATGATTAAAGAGTGTCTTTATTAGATTTTATTATCAATCTATTATAATTTAAATAGTAAAATAATTATGACCCGTGTCATCTCGTAACTTTTTTCTCTCCAAAACTAATATGTTAATTGACCCTAATATATGTATATATTCACTTTCCTTTTACATTTTATTTATTTTATATTTATATATTTTTATAAAAACAAATATTAACATATTATTTTACTATATATTTCAAAATACTTGGTGAAATATTAAAATTAACAACAAACCATCTTCGTTAATTGAAAATAATATATAATTTCAAATGTTATCATTAACCTATTTTACAATGTATATTGTTGAAGATTATAAAGAAAAACAAAACTCGAACATGCTTTCATTTAGTAATTTTTTTAATTATTAAATCATAAATCTATGCTTAAGTGTTGATCCATTTTTTTTAAAATCAGTCCATTTATCTATTATTATTATTATTATTATTGTGAATTGTCATATAAATTTATAAATTATAAATATATGCTTTAAATCTATCAATTTATTTTTTTGGTTAATTTAAATATATACCAATCACTTTCATATATAATTGTTTCGGGTTTTGTGGAACTTAAATTTGGTTTTACAGTAAAAAAAATTGGCAAATAGATTGTATAGTACAAGTTAATTACATTTGGGGAAAATTTTATTACGAGTCAAAAATGAGAAATCTGTGTATATTTAAAAGTTTGATAATACAAATAGATTTATCGCCAAATTTGTTACGGGTTTAGAGTGTTGACTTGAATATGTCAGACGGATGAATATTAGAATTTTAAACTTGATTTTTGTTTCTAATTTATTTTTTAGAACATTTTTTGAAAAAAAAATAATATCAAAAGGTTCGGGATTTGCTAAACTGACTATTTTTCTCTCGACTATTAAAATTTAAGTATATATGATGAACATTTACGACATGCCACCCTCAGGCCTATCAATGCTTCTAACTTGTATCAAATTTGATACATTTGTGTCAGCATTAACTTTTTTCAATGGTAATCAAAACGTTGTATGAGAAGCATGTCATGCAAAACTATGCTCAAATGAAGAAAAATATTTACAAAATTGAATGAGTTAACATGTTATTTTTTATGTTGTCAAACTTATCAAAATCTTTTATTGTTTAGCTAAAAAACATAGTTATTGAAGAACATCCGTCATTATAATTTAATGTTCTCATTTTCTTCTATTGGTTGATAAAGAGTTCCTTCAGTATTTAGGATAAGTGGAGAAATCTTCTTCCTGAATTCTTTTAATTATACATATATGATATTGACAATATATATTTCAATAAAAGGAGCGTTCTCATGTATGTTTTTGCACGTGCTTTTTTATTAAGTTCATTTAAATAATTTATTTTTTATTTAGATGTAATACATTTATTCATACATGTTATGTAATTATTTTTTTTACTTATAGTTTTATAATTTGGATAATCCTGTGTTTTACACGGGCATTAAAACCAGTTATTTTTAATATAAAAATTGAATTTTCCCATGGTCTTACTTACGATAATATCTTAGGCTTCACGCGATTTATGTATTTTGGTGTCACAAAGGAACAATTGATAGTAAAATCCACAAACTCCATCACCTCATCAAACTCAATATCACCTCTTTTAACTCGATGAAAGTAAGCTTTCTTGTGTTCGGGTGGGCAGGGGGGAAACACGCCTGTGTGGATCTTACAGGAGTGTCTCCTCTTGTTGGGCTCAGGGACCGTGGGTTTGTTGTGGGTCAGGCTGCGTTGAAGGCTGAATCGGGCAAAGTTGTTAAACACGAGAAAGCTTGTTTAGATAATCAACATGTCTTTCTACCATTTGCCTTTGATACATTTGGGTTTCTGGCTCCAGAGGCTGTGAAATTTTTGAGTAGGGTTCAGCGCGTCGTACACGGAACCTCTTCAGCTTCTAGGTCCCAAAGCTTCGTTTTTAGCAGGATTGGCTTTGCTGTTCAAAAGGGGGTTGCGGCGCAGCTTGTTGCCCGTTTGCCTGCCACTTTATTGTAATCGTTTTATAGTAAATTATATAAATAAAAAACAATAACAACTGCCCATTTAATATAATGAAAGTCATATTGTTAATGAAAATCCCATCACTCGTTAGGAATTCATGCTTTTACAACGTCAAGCGATCCAAACTTTTCAAGAAATTTAAGAAGGCGATACATCAGGTTGTGGATCTACCTATGGTAATTATTATACTTAAGATGGAATGTCATGCATGTACGCTATGGTTGGATGGGTATAATCATCTTTTAAAAACTTACTACACGAAATTAAGATATCCGTTTTAGGCCGAATATAGAATTTATCAAACTTGAGGATTGTTGACTATTTTAGTATAATTTGATTAACCTGTTGATCAAGTTAATCGTGATAAGGCGGGAGTACACACTTGACCTTATTATGATTTAACAACCATATTGGAACTCAATGGGGGGTTCAAAGGGCAACGCCCCCGGGCAATGCTCCTAGTTGTCACACCCTAACCTAGGGCGGAACATGCCGGGGCTCGACATTAATTGTATCATAGCTCAGAAGACACTATGTAATTACACGTGTCAATATCTAAATTATTATTTCACATGCATACATTAAAGCACAATAATACGTAGTTCTCAAAACATATACATATATCAATAATAAACTTAAATTAAGTAGCATTCTTCACATCATCGAGCAACCTAAGGTATCACTACTTCAACAACCTTGAAGTCATCCAATAGAGCTACCTGCGCCATGCGTGAAAATACATATATTTATGTCAACATAAAGTTGAGCAAGTAAACCACGGTTTTGAGTATATATAATAATAAAATGACAATTCCATGCGATAATTGTAAATCACTATAATTAGTGTAACAATAAATAAAAGTTGTCTTTTCAACCGAATCACATAGATAAGGGTTTACTCCGACGGCGTATGATCATACTAATGAGGATGAGGATGAGGATACCAACCAACATAAAGTAAACACATAGCCACATTTGCACATATCAACTAATCGAGCAATTTCAATTACGCATATAGTGGAATTGTAGTGAAAACAATAATTTAATTATGAACGCATAACGCCCCCAAAATTGTAAAGCGGTAAAAAAGGGGATGTGAATTTAATTACCTTATTAAGTACGGTAAACGAGGACGAGATAAATAAAGAAGAGTCTAGGATGAAAACGGTCAAGCTTCCCGAGATTTGCCGACAATTAATCCTAGTTGTTGACGATAAAGAGAGTTAAAATATAAAAGAGAAAATAATAAGGCGGATCTTGGGTCTCGACGAGGTTATAAATCTTATTGCCATTTTATTATGGTTGTTTATTATATTTGCTTTCTTTACGTTAATACAATAAATGTTTATAAAGTGACATAAAAGTTGGAAATTTTTTACGTACATGTATCTTTAAAAATGAATACAATTTGGGTAATTAAACGAGTTATCATCACATATATATATATTCATACATATAAAAGATTTATGAAAAAGGGCACATATTCCGGGGATGATTAGGGTCTCAATGATGGTATCAAGTGCGGTTATTAAGAACACCAGGTTGAGTATGAGCGGTAGGCTGTTTGTGGGATGGTATGTACACTAGGCAAGGTACGACAAAAGTTAGCAAGGTGGCCATAGAGATGTGTATAGCTGGCACAAGGATTTAGCAGAGCGATAACGGTTACAGGTGAAGCACAACGGGTGAGGAGCAGTGCATGGTTTCCTTCTTGAGGCCCCTCGGTCTGTGTCGAGGTTAAGGGTTGTTTTTTATTAACAATATAGTTTTGGTGATTGACCTTACGCTTGTTGTTGGTATTTGAAACATATTTTAGGTTCGGTTTAAGCGTCAGCGGATGAGTCGGTTTTGGTCTTGTCAGGAACAAGTGATGAAACAACACAATTAGAGTTGAGGCTTTAAACTTGAGTCACGTATAACAGTTGAAAACTCTTTGGTGATCATAGTAGTCATGAGGCAGCCGTGAGAATTCAACAAACGACAATGAAACGATGGTTTCCTAGGAGAACATAGAATGAAATGGGATGATGGTAGATACAATAGGAGCATGATGGTGAATTTTGATGTAAGCCCTTCCTTGTTTAGGATGTTATGTTTGGGTTGAGGTGGATTGTCGAGGAATAGTACAACTTGACGATTTTACTTGCGTTTTGCCAGTGTGATTGGTGATGAGGATAAGTAGTGGGTAAATGAGTCAATATTTCCAAAAATTTGCTTAACGCAAAAGATTGGGTTTGATTGCTTTCAACATTTTGAATTGAAGTTACTATGTTAGTGACCATAGAAGAATAGTTGATTAATTTTTAGCACAAGGATTTCTTGCTAAAAACCTTTTATGATTAATAATGACACGATTTTCAAGAAATGAGTTGATGAGCTGTGTACACCACAAATGAACTATTAAGAAAAACTGAATTTTTTAAAATATGTTGAGCTAGAATCTATATTGATAATTAATCAAATAATTAAAATGAATGGGTTTTATCAAAGTTTGATAAATTGATGAATTTTAACAAAATTCAAAAAAAATCTCAAGTTGAATACTTGAAAATAGTTTATGTGTGTGATGCCATGAGTATGAGAAAGTCATTCGACTATGAAATTATACAATAATATTGTTGATTTTTTAATAATGTGATAAGATAAATAAATGAGGAATTTGTAAATCACTCAATATTCGAGTGTAAGTTGTCTGATTAACTTGTGATAGTCGAGTCTTAATAAATGAGGAATTTGTATCTAATTATGTGGATGAAAAGTATTTCTAAGTGTAAGAATAGATGGAATTAATAAATCTTGATTCAAAATTGATTTAGTAAATAAGAATTTGTTGTAAATTAATACTCGTGTCTTATAATAGTAGTTTGAGGTTGGGATTGTGTTTGAGGTTGAGAATTTCCAATACCTATAAATATTTGATTATAGAAGTCTTATCATTTTTAACATTGAGAAAACATAACTTAAAACATAAATGGGTTCATTTGTTGGTTAGGGCTTCATGAATCACCATGGGTCCTTCCAACAAATGACAAATATCGAACACCAAGTAAACAAAATCAATCGAAAATCGAATTTGAGGGGGTGTTGAGGTAGATGATTGAAGTAGTTAGGGAACCACCCCATTATACATACTTCATCCATCCGATCAACAAAACACAAATCGGAAAAACCGAGTTTAGCCACGAAATCACCGTGAATTCGGTTATAAATTTAAGGATGTGATCATCACATGACCACGTTTGATACAATGAGGGTAGTAGATTCGGGTACGTTTGGTGTGATATGCTTTGGCCTAATAAGTTCCACACCCTTACCGAACACTCCAGGAAGGCAACCAGGTCTCGCAGTTGATTGAGATTTATGCGCATTGCACTTCCTTAGACTCGCAAGCCTTGGTGTCAAGGGTTCGGTAAACAAGTGCGTCCCTCTTCTATCCGTCCCACGAGTCATCCTCAAGGAGAGGGGAGCAAAAATGTGGGATTTCCTAAGGAATTTCCCGATAGAAAAATCGTCTTAGAGTTTTGAAAACAATTTTTGTGAGTGAGGCATAGCCTCGGATTAGGTGTGTGCTTTTGTGTACAATTGTATATGATGAACAATATAAATATGCTAAGCTATGTACAAAAATTTAAAAAAGTAGGGTGCACGTATAGGAACACGTATAGGGACCCTAAGCATGCTACTAGGTCATTACGTCCAACCACCTATCTTATAGCCTTCGTCTCTGATACCAATCTGTCACGCCTCAACCTACGGCAGAACATGCCGGGGCACGACATTAATTGTATCATAGCTCAGAAGACATTATGTAATTACACGTGTCAATATCTAAATTATTATTTCACATAAACCATACATTAAAGCACAATAATACATAGTTCTCAAAACAGATACATATATCAATAATAAACTTAAATTAAATAGCATTCTTCACATCATCGAGCAACCTAAGGTATCACTACTTCAATAATCTTGAAGTCATCCAATAGAGCTACCTGCGCCATGCGTGAAAATACATATATTTGTCAACATAAAGTTGAGCAATTAAACTACGGTTTTGAATATATATAATAGTAAAATGACAATTCCATGCGATAATCGTAAATCACTACAATTAGTGTAACAATAAATAAAAGTTGTCTTTTCAACCGAATCACATAGATAATTGTTTACTCCGACGGCGTATGATCATACTAATGAGGATGAGGATGAGCATTGGCGGATCCAGCTAGTAAATGGGTGGTTCCCCGGAACCACCCGAGTTTCGAAATAATAGTGTACGGATATATAGAAATACTAGAGGAACCACCTTACATATTAAGAGGGAACCACCTAAAAAAAATTCCTGGATCCGCCACTGAGGATGAGGATGAGGATACCAACCAACATAAAGTAAACACATAGCCACATTTGCACATATCAACTAATCGAGCAATTTCAATTACGCATATAGTGCAATTGTAGTGAAAACAATAATTTAATTGTGAACACATAACGCCCCCAAAATTATAAAGCAGTAAAAAGGGGGGGGGTGTGAATTTACTTACCTTATTGAGTACGGTAAACGAGGACGAGATAAATAAAGAAGAGTCTAGGATGAAAACGGTCAAGCTTCCCTAGATTTGCCGACAATTAATCCTAGTTGTTAACGATAAAGAGAGTTAAAATATAAAAGATAAAATAATAAGGCAGATCTTGGGTCTCGACGAGGTTATAAATCTTATTGCCATTTTATTATGGTTGTTTATTATATTTGCTTTCTTTACGTTAATACAATAAATGTTTATAAAGTGACATAAAAGTTGGAAAATTTATACGTACATGAATCTTTAAAAATGAATACAATTTGGGTGATTAAACGAGTTATCATCACATATATATATATATTCATACATATAAAAGATTTATGAAGAAAAACGACAAGTCTAGAGGTTCGGTATAACCAATCTTCGTTTATTAAATGTTATAAATATAAATTAATATAAAAGAAAGTTATTTAATTGAGTTAGAAAAAAAACAATAAAACCGGGTTTCATGAGGCTTAGAGATTCGGTTTTTGCCAAAGTTATATTTATAAAAATTTATTAAGTAATAATATTAATCAAAGATCCAGAAAAGAAGCTTAATATATGAAAATGTAATAATAATAATAAAAAGATTAAAAACGGGCGGGGTCGGGTTCGAACCCGCGACCAAGCCATTGTTATATGCGTGATCAAGCCAACTGAACCAGATTAATCCTTTGTTATCATAACAGAATCGAAAATATAAAAACACAATTAAAAGATGATAAGAACCCTAGGTTATCCAATTGGGTAATCTGAACCATGTTCGATCAAACAAGGTTGGGGCTTTTGTTCTACAATGATTCGCGATCTCAACCATACCTGATAATTGAATTGTAACGTTCGGTAAGATGGTGAGAATGCTCGAGCTAGCCGCGGCCAGAAGTGGCTTCAATTAGGTGCCGATATGTTGTTATTAATTGAATTGGTTTTAGGGGAAAGGGTCGCAATGTAGAGGATGTGGTTTCTGCAAATTTAATTGATCTAATACGAAGGGATTATATATGATCACGAGTTAGGGTTTGTTCGGGTTTACTAAGGTTAATTGCTCACAATACGGACTAGTTAACACGCGTTTACTAAAATTGAGTGTCGGTTATGCGTTTATTCGATGGAATATGCTAATTTCCTAAGATAATCGGTCAAGAACGAGCGGGAATTGATGATTTTGAAGATGTTGGGGGCGCCGGGTCAGGTTTGCGGTTTGGGTCAACCGGTCGGACCATGGGGTGGGTTAGGGTTATTTTAAAATATTATTTTAATACCAGAATTTACATATCAGGCCCCTGAAGTTTGTAGATGGAAATGAGAATGGGTTAAAGTTTGTGTTTGGGTGAAAGTTGAAAGTTTTTGTAAGTTTTAAATATGGAACTATTAAATAATAAAACTAAGCCAATAAAAATACTTAATAAATGCGTCGGTTTTATTAAATGAGTGACCCGAACCCTTAAACGAGTCAGGTATAATTACAAGAATATAAAAAAGAAAACCCGAAATGTTACACTAGTGACAGTCCAAGGGGGAAGATCTACTAGCTGGGTTAACATATATTGCATTATGAAGAGTGTACTAGAAATTTATCAATCAATCATACACAGTTAAGTCCCACCAACAGCAAAGTAATAAGTAGGGTCTGGGGAGGGTGGGATGTAAGCACACCTTACCTCTATCCAACGGAATAAAGAGGCGGATTCCAGAGAGACCCTCGGCTCTGTAATACATATGTATGAGGCAATATAAAGTAAATGAAATAATAATAATAATAATAATAAAAAAAAAATAATAGTAATAATAAAATAATAATAATAATAATACTTTATGGTGTGTGACCAAAATAAGGTATTTAGAAGCCTTAAGGTGCTCCTTTCTCCCTAAAAATCTTTAACTTTAATATACTTCTCCAAGAATTCCTATCTCCAACCATGTCCTCGAAGAGGTTTAGGTCTATCAAATCACGCATAGTCACGTTTTCTACGGATCTAACAGGATTCGTCGAATGTCTTCTCTTCACATGTCCAAACCATCTCAATCTCCACTCTCTTATCTTGTCTGGTTTGTTCGCTACTCCTAATCTCTCCCAAAACACAACATTTCTTAAATTTAAATAGGCCCCAACTCTAAGAATTGTACTAAAAATTTAAGTTTATTAAATTTCGTTTATACTTTTATGTCAAAACAAGAGTATATCTTGATATATTTTAAATTTAAATAGGCTCCAACTTTAAGAATCGTATCTTAATCATAAGATACTTCTGATGGTACACAAAATTCTCTCAAATACCATACTTGATTCTTGCTCAATTCAATATGAGTTTTATCCGATCAAAGCATATGAAAATCACAAATAGTTTTGATTGAAAGTGAGATTTCCCCAACAAGGACCAAACTTGCAATATGAACGTACTATAGGGGCCAT